>NC_039243.1:3631050-3836050 GCF_003368295.1 Carassius auratus
AAAAAATGCCATTGGCCTGAGTAAATTTGACCATTATATAATTGTGACGAAAAGGTTAGTGATTTAGGAGGTGAAAATACAGTGAAATTACCAATGATGTAATTGAATTTGTGGCATTTAATTTTAAAGAAAAACAACTGAATGTCTATGAAACGTTAGCCAATAAAGCATTTTTTTTTTAACAATGTAACTCATAGTTGTGAACTAAAATCTTATTTCAACCATATAGGGTGTGAATAAGTAAAATGCATAATTTTCAGTGGAAGAACACTTATAGAGTGTAGGTTGCTTCTGGTGTTTGGATTAGAGGCTGACCTATTTATTTGGAATCCCACGGGACAAATCACTATTAATCATGGTATTGGAACGGGACAGGAATAAATGTAAGCGGGAGTGGGCGGGACCGGTAATACACTTTAATACCCAACTTTATACACAAATATAGCTTAACTTTTATATAAATAAACTATAAACTAGGGGTGTGCAATATGACAATTTTTGATCGTGGACAATAAAAATGTCTCTACAATCTGCTTTCAAGAAATATCGTAGTATCGTGCTAGAGTGCTCATTCTATCAGCTGCAGTTCTGGCGCCTCCTTCATATACTGAACTAAACCACAGCACAGTGTTCACTCAGCGCTAGAGTTACTCTTTCATTTACATGCAGTGTTTGGAATAACACCGTTTAAAAGAACGGCGTTAGGTGACGACATTAATTTTTCATGAAACAGGGTAATCTAACTAATTCCTTTTCCCGTCGTTACAACGCCGTTAACATTACTGGACGTTAAATTTGGTGCGTTATTATGCATTGATTTAATAAACTAGTGTGTGTAATCCGAACGCACCCCTGGCTCACACAGCGAGTGAGGAGGTGGGTTAATAACGAGATAAGCGATTATGATTGGCTAAGGCAGGTTCATGTGTTTCATGGTAGCCAATCACAGCCAGTGTTTTTACGCCCGCGCACGAACGCAACAGCTAAACAGAGATTCGCAGCAGCAGCAGACATGGAGAGTCAGGAGCAGGCCCGTCGCGACAAGGCAGGCAAACCAAGCAATTGCTTGGGGCCCCGAGCTGACCTGGGGCCCCAAGACAACGACTGGTTAAGAATAAAATGCAACGACACTGTGTGAGCGCCCCTTTGATCGTCAATGCAGTAACGTGTAATGACACTGTTATCGGGATCCCCCTCAAGGGGGCCCCTCTCAGTAGTCGCTGACAGCAGCCAGCCAACCAAGTGATCTCTGCTTTTTTTTTTTGAACGGAAGGAATATGGTTACTGTAATATTTTTTTTTTTTTTTACGGGATAAGGAAAACGCAGATCAGAAATCGCAGACTGCAATAAGTCAGCAGTGTTTTGATTTGAGGGCTCAGGCAAACGTAAAGAGAACGTCGTGGCTTGTTTCGATTGCAAGAATCACGGAATCCAGTCATAAAAACAGAATTTACAAGCAGAATGACACGTAATTTGCCAAATTTTGAATGAATTAATTAAAAATAGGTCATTGCGCTTACATCAAACCACGATACAGACTAATATCTGTAAATATTAAGCCGGAACAGTCTGTTTAAATATGAATCCTGCATGTTCTGAGTGTCTCTATTAATGAAAGGAGCAGAAGCGCGTCTTCCTTTATTAACACACTGAAGCACGCGTGACGCTCGCGGTGATTTCAGTCTCGCGTCTGATGTCTCTCTAAATAAGACGTGAACACATGAGCAACATCTCCAGAACTGCTCTGACAGTCACTTCATGAGCATTTGACTGTTTGATTTGAGTAAAATTAGAGTCACATCACAAACACAGAGCTGTAAAGGTACGTCAACCAGTCAAAATAACAGTCCTGTTTTAGACAAGTATTTGCCAGAGATGCATTACTATTGTTCAGCAGAATGTACATAGCCTACTACTTTTTTTTTATTTAAAGGTTTAATCACAAAATTTCTTCAATGTTTTATTTTTAATAGTAAATGCCCTTTGTTTAACAAAAAGTTAAGTTTTTTAAGTGCTTAATTTTCAATAATTAAAAGATAAATTAATGTTTGGTGTTTAATGTACATCTCAGAAAATGCTTTATTTAAAAACCCACCTGAATGGCACTTAAATGCACTTAATTCATCTGTCAACTTTATTGTCATTCTTCAAAGTATAAGTACAGACAGATAAACAATTATTAATAATTAAATGTTTATTCTTGATGTTGGGGGGTTGGGGTCGGGGGGCCTCTATGTCCACTTTGCTTGGGGCCCCCAAATTCCTTCAAACGGCCCTGGTCAGGAGCAATCCGATGAAAAGTTGGCATTTTCAAGGTGAAGATATAAGCACTACTTTAAATTCCTTGTGGTCAAAGGAAAGAACGTGCATGTAATGTGTACATGTAATGTGATACACACGCATCTACAAAGCTACCCACACATCAAAAGGATCCGCCGCGGAGGTATCGCAGCTTCCGGAATGGACCCGCGAAACGGACCCGTATCGGCGTCCACTTGTGCGCAATGACGGATCCGAAATGAAGGCGGATCGCGGACCCGCACATTGAAACATATCCGCCACGGACCCGCAACGGACTCCTAAAAATATACTGTCTCATCTTGCCAAGTAACCATGTTAGAGATCAGTGTCTGCTTTAGTTGGGCTCTTGACCCTTGATTTCTGTCTTAGTCTTTTCTCTGGCTGTTATAGCCATGTGTTTCTAAAACACATTTTTTGTAACTCAAAAGCCCAGAAGAAATAAGTGTTAACATGTACCTAGGTGTAGGTTGTTGCGCTTTATGTTGGTGATGATAATCATCAATTATTGAGATATACAGAGTCTACCCTCCAATGAAATATGTATTGTGTAATAGAGTTGTGACGTTCGCGAACGAACCGATTCTTTTGAACGGCTCATAAACATGAACGATGGGAGCCGAGTCGCGACTGGAGAGGAGCCGTTCTTTCTATCGTTCTTTTTTCCTATGCGTGTTCATACAAATGAGCTCCTCCAGGAGACAGAACAGTTATAGGGGGAGGGGCGCACCCAGCGCAGGCCAACCCTTTATAGCGTGATGATATTAGTTATTAGTTGTGCATGCATTTACATTGCATTTTGTGTTCATTTAAAACTTATTTTAAAATCATTAAAAATGTTCTTTTGTGATACTGTACTTGTATAGAAATGTTTCACTAAAAGCTGTTTTCCACAGACATTCATTGCAGCCCACTTTGTTATTGTTCATTGACTTGAAGGGGCTGATGTCCTATTTGCAAAGTTTACAGTAGTAATAGTATGTAGTATGTAGACATTTCCATTTTATTTATTCTAATTTTATCTACTTAAAAAAAAAATTAGTTTTCTATCAAAATGTTCTTGTGTGATAACAATGTTCTTGTGTGGAAGTGTTTGTAGTAAAAGCTGTTTTGCACAGAAATTCATTGCAGCCGGCTTTGTTTTTTATGTTTATTTGTGAGTAGGTATTGTATGAATAACATAAGTCAACGTAGTTTTACACACACACACACACACACACACTTTGTACTAAAGGTAAATCAAAATAATGATGTCACTGTCTAAGCAGAGGGATTTGTGCAACCCTATGGAATATAGTCGACACATGAGAAATGAGGTAACAATCAATATTTCAGAATAATTCAAACTCAGATATTGGTGTGTGATATCTGAGCTTTAATTATTTGACTACAAATCTCACCTCATAATACCTCCCAGTGATTATTTCCAGGATAAACTGAGATGCTCCCAAGCTGGCTTCTTAAAACTGACTAAATATTTAAAAAGAGCCAAAAGAGCCATTCTTTTGAACGGCTCTTTGAAAGGAACGGATCGCGAAGATCCGGATCCCCTCAAAGAGCCATAAATCCCATCACTATTGTGTAATTTGATTGATTATAGTTAAAGTGATTCTAAGAGCCAGTGATTTTGGGATAATCAGTTAAGATGAACAATTTTTCAAACAGATTGGTCTTCTACGGTGTCAAACAGTCACACAAAGACATCAATAATCAGATTATGAATCTCAACAATGGTGACCATAAAAAATGTTGCAGAGCATGCTGGGAGCCATGGATGAGTTTTGTTCTACAATAGTACCCAGCAGCACGTTTTTTTGTTACCATTATAGAGGTTCATATTCTGATTGTTGATGTATGTGTTTGACCAATTTCTGGCATAGAAGAAAAATGTATGTCATTTTTTATTAACTAATTATCACAGAGTCACTGGCTCTTAGTGTTATCTTTACTAGAACCACTTCTACTAATTCAATACAGTACAGTTCAATAATTGTGAATAATAATGAATAATTATCATCACCGATATAAAGTATAAAAACCTACACCTAGATACAGGTAAACACTTATTTCTTCTGGGCTTTTGAGTTACAACAAACATGTTTTAGAAACACATGGTTATAACAGCCAGAGAGAAGACTAAGACGGAAAGTAAGGGTCAAGAGCCCAACTAAAGCAGACACTGATCTCTAACATGGTTACTTGGCCAGATGAGACAGTATTTTTAGGAGTCCGTGGAAGATATATGTTTCAATGTGCGGGTCCAAAACGGACGGCGGGTCCGCGATCCGCCTTCGTTTCGGATCCGTCATTGCGCGCAAGTGGACGCCGATACGGGTCCGTTTCGCGGGTCCATTTCGGAACCCGCGATACCTCCGCGGCGGATCCTTTTGCTGTGCGGGTAGTGGCCAAAAACAATTTTCTTACAAAGATAATACTTGAAGTGCAGGATAAAACTCTTACTGTCTGTTGACGTGCAATAAATATCGAACACCTGTCTGTTCTACTCATTTTAACTGACTTGTGAAAACTGCAAAATATATATATATATATATATATATATATATATATATATATATATATATATATATATATATATATATATATATATATATTTGACATGTACCAACTTTTTTTTTTTTTTTTTTTTTTTGCAGTAACACAAATAGTTACTTTTCCTGGTAACAAGTTACTTTTATTATAGAGTAATTCAGTTACTAACTCAGTTACTTGGACCAAGTAGTGAGTAACTATAACTAATTACTTTTTTAAAGTAACATTCCCAACAGTTTTTACATGTGCTTTTAAATGCATGCATTTTTTTTTTTTTCAGCAGATAAGTAGTTGCCCTATTGGTAAAAATCCCCAAACTGTTTACTTAAATATTAAATTAATAAATTATATCAAAACAGGGTCGGATTAATTATGATGTGATGGGCTGCTGTGAGACAGAAAGTCCAGGGCCGCTTTTTAGTTCCAGTCTGCCCCTGCATATACGTTTATTTGTGTGCACTCCAAAAAACAACGAAACGCTGTGCTTCTGTAAAATAATTAAAGCAAACAAGATGCAGTTTCTGCTGTCTGGGTCAGGTGAACTTGAGCGTGACCCGGGTTAGCATGGATGATTTACATGAAAAGTAATGTGTCTGCAGTGCACATTGTGCATTGTTTAAGATAGCTTTCAGTTCATTAAAATAATTGGCATGCTGTGATCTGCAACCTAATGTATTTTTAATTATTTATTTCTAACTGTAACTGACAGATTCAAGACAAAAAAATATATACAGCCCGGGAGTGGGTGGGAACAGGTTTCATTCTTCCAGGATGGGATTTCCCCCCAGTTTTTTCGTGGGATTGGGATGGGACAGGATTTTTATTTAAAAAAAAAAATTGGGAGTGGGACGGGACTGATTTGAAAATCCACTCCTGTGTCACCCTCTAGTTTGGATTTGTACTTAAATATAATGAGCTCCAAGTTTAGGCAAGTACACCCGGCTGCAGCCTGCAGATCAAGGCGGGGCTGCACATGGTGCGGGGTTGCACTTGCAGCCCTGCCCCACACCTACTCTAATTGGTCCGATCGTCTTTCATAGACTTACATGATAGGTGTGTGCATACCCATATAGCAACATTGTTTCGGCCCAGATCCGGCCCAGATCTGGCACCCGTTGAAAGATGATCTGGCCCACATGAAGCATAGAATGATGGCACTTGGGCAGACCGCTTCTGTTTGCCAGATTGGAGCCACAAGCAGGCCATAGCAATGCCACATGTCAGCCAAGAGTAAAGAAATTAACCAGAACTGGACCTTATCTGAGCCACAAAATCTGTGTATATATAAAATATTAAGTAATTTCAGCCTTAATAAACCTGTTAACAAGCAGAATCACTGAAGGAAAGAAAATAACAGAAAAAGAGATGAGCAGAAACACAAGAACTACAACTAACTTCAGCCACAACCTTAGATGAAATCAACTGTAGATTAAAAGAGGACATTAAATCTCTGGAGATCTCAGCAAAGGAGGATTAAACAACTACACAAACAGCTTTACCAGCTTCACTTATTACTAACCAGACTGACTTTATTTCTGTTAGACATCTACAAAAGTTTTTTTTATTGAGAATTAACAGAGGTTCAACTCTAATGTGTGTCACCATAACAGTGATTAGTGTTTCCATTAGTTGCGCTCTTAACTCTTATACTGTCTTTTGTGGCTGCTGTGACGGTGTGTTTGTTAAACACATTTGCGGCATCAAAGAATGCTAAAGTGAATTTAGGTCAGGTGATGGGGGTTGTCAGTTGATGATTTTATAATCATCATGAAATAGACTGATTTTTTTTTTTTTTATTCACATCACAAACCATAGGTTTCTGCAGCATGAGATCCAGCAATATTACAGCAATAAAGTCAATCTATGATGACACACACAGACATCAACAATCAGCACATGAATCTCAACAATGGTGACAATCAAATGTACCTTGCTGCAATACATGCTGGGTACTAGCATAGTACAAAACTACCAGCATGCATTGCAACATAGCTTTCTTTGATGCTGCAAATGTGTTTAACAAACACACTGTCACAACAGCCAAAAAAGACAAAGTACATAATAAGAGTTAAGAGCCCAACTAATGAAAACACTAATCACTGTTATGGTGAAACACATTAGAGTTAAACCTCTTGTTAATTCTCAATAAAAAAACTTTTGTAGATGTCTAATATAAATAAAGTCAATCTGGTTAGTAATAGGTGAAGCTGGTATAGCTGTTTGTGGAGTTGTTTAATCATCCTCTGGTGAGATCTCCAGAGATTTAATGTCTTATTTTATCTTCAGTTGATTTCATCTAAGGTTGTGGCTGAAGTCAGTTGTAGTTCTTGTGTTTCTGCTCATCTCTTTTTCTGTTCTCTTCTTTCCTTAAGTGATTCTGCTTGTTAACAGGCTTATTAAGGCTGAAATTACGTTATATTTAATACACACATTTTTTATGGCTCAGATAAGGTCCAGTTCTGTTTAATTTCTTTACTCTTGGCTGACATGTGGCATTGCTATGGCCTGCTTGTGGCTCAAATCTGGCAAACAGGAGCGTACCACCCAAGTGCCGTCATTCCATGCTGCATGTGGGCCAGATCATCTTTCCACAGGTGCCAGATGTGGGCCAGATCTGGGCCGACAAAATGTTGCTATGTGGGTAGTTGGTTTAGGACGGAGAATACTGTTTAAAAAGGTAAAAACGCTGTACAGTTTTATAAAGCCTTTACTATAATGCAGTTTTTTATTGTTAACTTGACTCACTATGCCTGATTTATTGAATCAAGAGATGTCAAGTTTACTCTTCTTGACCAGATTAATTCACAAATTAATAATTGGGACATTCTAAAAGCACGCTTAACGTGAAAGTACATGGCTTTATGCATTAAAACTGTGTTTTAAAAAGACCAATCTCAGAAAACAAATTATTAATAAAGCATTCTATTCACAGACAAGCAGTTATGAGCACAGAATACGAACACAGAGTGTTTAATTTCCACCCATAACCTGCTTGTCTGTAAATAAAATGTGTTATTAAAAATGTTTAACAAATTTGGTCTTTTTAAAACACTGTTTTATGCATTAAGCCACATTAAACGTAGAATGTCCCGAATCATTCCAGCTGATTGAAAAGAATCGGCTCACTGGTAACAAAATGGATTTCGGAGAAAAAACCAATTTAATATGAATAGATGATACTTTATAAAGATTATCTCAATATTTGACAGTGGCTGAGATTGCACTAAACTAAGAGCACAATTATCATGAAATTGTGTTCGTTGCTATAGCAACGGTTTACAGGTATGTCCTTTCAGAATCATCACTGGCCGATATAAATAAAAGTTTATCGATTTCTTCACTTTCAAATAACGAGGAGCAGCATATTTTCCTGAAATAAAGGGGAGAAAAGGTCTATGTTTTGCAATGTAGTAAAAAAAATGAAAAGTTTCATAAAAATTTAATTGGCAGACACATTAGAATATTGCAGTGTCATTTATCAACTGCATGACGGATAATTATATGTAAGAATAATTGTCTTGTCATGCTATATAAATTAAAATAGTAATGATACACCCCTTTTATTTTCCTTTCTCATACTCTGATGATATGAAATAATCATATTCTCTAAAATTATTTAATTCATATTTCATTCTTCTATCTGAAGACCTGGTCGTCTTACTGTGGATAATAAACCCAATTAATTTACTATATTCGTATGTTAGCCTACAGATCAGCTTAATTTAACAAAACAATAATTTCAGGGACATGGCCAGTTACAGGCTAATGTTTTTTTTTCTTCTTTTGTGCATTATGAAGGCTTTATAAAACTGTACAGCATTTTTAGCTTTTTAAACAACATTCTCTGTCTTACACCAACTATGCACACATTTCCTATCATGTAAGCCTATGAAAGACGACTGAACCAATCAGAGTAGGTATGGGGTGGGGCTGCACGTGCAACTCGGGAAGTTGTGGCCTAATGGTTAGAGCGTCAGACTCCCAATCGAAAGGTTGTGTGTTCGAGTCCTGCACTGTAAAAAAAAATTGCCGTTAAATAACAGTAATTTTCTGGCAGCAGGGGCGCCAGTAAAGTACTGTTAATTTACAGCTCTTAACCATTAATTTACCACTCTTATTTTTTAACAGTATTTTACCGTAAATTCTACCATGGAAATTAACTCCACTCCCACTGCTTCAAACAGTTCGAGTTTTTAAAACTAGCATTCCTACGATGTTAGCACTATGAACTTATTTCATTTGAGTCCACTGAGAAGTAATATTTCTTAATATAACGATGCAAACACTTAATGTGCAGTAATAAAGTAACTAAATACATGACTTTTACTCAAATCACTGCAGCTCATTGTCAGCTATACCACACATGTATATTCAGAAGTACTTAACGCAGAGATCATCACTGTATCAGCGACTCCACATTTACTGCCTTTATATAAAGCAGCAGAAAATCAGAAATTGTGGCTCATCATTGACTGAAGCAAAGGCTCTACTCTCCAGCACAATGGTGAACAACAAAACTACATTAAACTAAACGATCTCTTGTGCAAACACACATTAATACAGTCAAGTTCAGTATTTACTCTCATTATCAGTGTATGACTTTGCCTAGTTTTTTTTTCTATGGATGTTCCCAAATATTTTAGTTAAATTAACTTTTTTTTCATTTGGTAAATCTGACGTTTACATTTTACAGTATATTACTGTTTTTCCTTGACTTAACGGCAACAAACTGTAGAAAAACACTTTTTTTTGCTGGCAACCATTAATTTACGGCAAGAAACAGTTGAAAAACAGTTTTTTACTGGCAGCAGGGGCGCCAGTAAATAACTGTTTTTCTACAGTTTGTTTCCTGTAAATTAATTACAGTTTATTACTGTTAAATTATGTTTCATGCTGTTTTTTCTTCATCTTAAATCTTTAACACTTTAAACCCCACAAGAAAATCCTCAGTTTTAAATGAACACTTATAATGTGTGCACACTACAGAGTGTTAGAGTAACACTGAATCAGTGAAGTTAATGAGATAATTCGGTGATTAATTGATGATTGAGCATTAGTGATAAACACCTGCAGAATCACTGAAGGAAAGAGAAACACAAGAACTACAAATGACTTCAGCCACAGCCTTAGATGAAATCAACTGAATAAAAGAATACATCAAATCTCTCAAGATCTGATTAAACAACTACTAAAACAGCTTCACCAGATTCACATTACTCACCAGACTGACTTTATTTCTGTCAGATGTCTACAGAAGAACTTATGGAGAGTTAAATAGGTTTAGGTGTTTTTTTCACTACCATGATGGAGATCAGTGTTTACTTTAGTTGGGCTCTTGAACGTGATGGCTTTTCAACAACTAAGTTTTTTTTTTTTTTTTTATGCTGTAACAATGCGCCTTTGGAACCTGTTATAGCAAAACAAAAGTACACAGAAGAAAAAAAAAATCTGATATTGTTGTTTATAGATTGACAAGAACAAATGCTATTATTTCTGATCTAATCCCATATCTCTTCTCTTATTGAATATTGATACTACAGCATGAGAAGGAACACTGCTGAGCCATAAGTTATGAAAGACTGTTAAGAAAATGTCACTCATAATAAATAAAAAAAAACCTTTGCTGAAATTTAGACAGAAATATCAAGAATCAGCGTATGAATCACAACAATGGTGACAATCCACAAAATAAATGAACAGATCAGTTCTGAACATCACAACACATGCTACTAAAACTTAAAACAAATGCAAAATTATAAGCACATAAGAATTCAAGAAAATAAGTGAACAATTCAGGGGCATAATTTATTCATGCCGCAATGCATGCTGGGAATCATGGATGAGTTTTATCCTGTGCTGGTACCCAGCATGCATTGCATCATGAACCTTTTGATTGTCACCAATGTTGAGATTCATATGCTGATTGTTGATGTCTCTCTTTCAGTGTTGTGGGGACTGCTGCCCGAAATACTTTTTAACTAAAACTAGTCGTTAAATCCATAAATACTGGTTATCACACTACTTTTCAATCTTACTAAATTGAAGTGTCATTCACTCAAATATTTCAACACCAAATTAATATTTGATTATTATAGCAACACTTTAAGTCAGTCTAGTAGATCATGCCTGTTAGAAACAACCATAATCACTTGACTACCAAAATTAATACTGCTGTAACAGATGCATCATAAAGATACAAATACAGCAATAAAACAAAATGTAAAGTGTAAAAGTCAATGGTCAGGAGCCCAACTAAAGCAAACACTGATCTCCACAATGGTGACGCTAAACGAAACAGTAACATTATCATCTAAATCTCTTTAATTCTCAATAAGATCTTTTGATCTCTGTTCTCTGATCTGACAGAAATAAAGTCAGTCTGGTTAGTAATGAGTGAAGTTGATAAAGCTGTTTGTTGATCGTTTAAATCTTCAGTTGATTTCATCTAAGGCTGTGGCTGAAGTCAGTTGTATTTCATGTGTTTGTCTTGTTATGTTTTTTTTTTCTTCAGTGATTCTACTCGTTAACAGCAGCTGTTGATCATTGTCTGAATTCACTCATTAGTGTTCATTCTCTCTGTCAGGTGGACTATATTAGGAAACTCATGTAGGGAATAGTGAATGAGGGTGTAGGGTGTGATTTGAAACACAGACGCTGAGTGTCGAATTTGAACATTGTTATTTTACGATATATAGCAGCAGGCTACTTCTCGAAAACGATGAATATTACCCAGAATGCACTGTTTAAATGAAAAACAGTATTTTACTGTCGAAATTTGGCCGTTTTTTTACAGCGATTTTTAACAGTGTGGGCCGGCAGGAATTGTGGGTAGGAGGAGTGCATGTACAGTTTTCTCTCCACCTTCAATACCACGACTTAGGTGCCCTTGAGCAAGGCATCGAACCCCCAACTGCTCCCCGGGCGCCGCAGCATAAATGGTTGCCCACTGCTCTGGGTGTGTGTTCACAGTGTGTGTGTGTTCACTGCTCTGTGTGTGTGCGCACTTCGGATGGGTTAAATGCAGAGCACAAATTCTGAGTATGGGTCAATTTAATAGAATTGTTCATTTTGAGTGAACCTTTTAGGTGAATGAATCATTTGTATCGTATCGACTCATATTTCTCATTCACTGAAGTTCCTCCCTCCACAGCAGCGCAGCGCTATTAACAACGCATGCGCATGCTCTGTGAACCGGTTAACCATTTCATCCTGTCAAAGAATTATTCAGCCTCGAGCCAATAGCCTTTGATTATGAGATGTGACAGAGCATGTGAGTTGTTGACATAGTTGAACGAATACGCCCTTGAATGAAATAGTTTCTATGAGTCTGAACAAGATCTAGAGATCTTATCGTTCGTGAATGAAATAAATGAACTGATATCCATGTCGTTCGTGAACAAGTTTAATGATTTAGTTCATCTCATTCGTGGATGAAATGACAGAACTGACACACATGTCATTCATGAATGAGTTGAATGAACAGATATGTTGTTCTTGCATGAAATTAAGTGGTATAGCTGATCTCGTTTGTGAACGAAATGAATGAGAGTAAACTGGGTTAGTCTGCGATATAGCATGTAAATCTCGCAAAATGCAAAGCGCAGTTACAGGTACTGTGCACATACCCTTGTTTTGATATATAGCATACAGAACTCCACGTTTAATCTCTGATTTATGAATGTGAATGTAAAATATACAAACTGTCTGACCAAACAATTAAAATGCTAGTTAGGCAAGAAAACCGCGTGCTTTGTTCATCTGATCAACTTAATTAGACTTTATATATTGAATGTGATTATGCACACATTTTTATGAAGCCAGATCAGTTTTTGCAACAAGTGAATACATTCGTTGACTTAAGACATAACACATAATACATTCTTTTTGCCTCCTGCTGGCATATTTTGTGTAATATGAAGAAAAAATCACTGAACAAATCATTTTGGTGAACCAACTGAAAACAAACACATCTCTTGAACGAATCATAATTTCCACCACTAGTTTTTAAATAATGTGTTAATATTTACTTACCGCAAGCATTTAAAAGCACATTACTTTGAAATGTTAAAAGGGTCAAGAGCCCAACTAAAGAAAACACTGATCTCCAAGATGGTGGCATCATTTTAAACAATATATCATCCGATCCTCTGTCTTTCTTAATAACAGCAGGTGTTTATCACTACAGCACAATCATCATTTAATACGTCACTTAATTATCTCACTAACTTTAACTCTTTTAGGACTTGGGATTTAACTTGATACTCATTTGTGACTTGAAAGGAATGGTTCCTCCTCTGCTGAAATCAGCTGCTGAGTTCATGGGTGGAACAAAAATATGGCTGGGATTTCATTTTCGGACCCCTGGACTTTACACCTCTGTCTGTAATATATCTGCTTGTTTTACACTTGTTGGCAAAAAAAAAAAAAAAAACTAAAGCAAACACTGATCTCCATGATGGTGGCATCATTTTAACCAAAAAAATCATTGGATCATCTGTAATACTCAATAACATCTGGTCTCAGTTATAAATTTGACTAGTAATTGAATGATAACGAACTACATTAAAACTTGTTTTTACAAATTTCTTTGTCATTTGAATATTGATTTTAAAATTGATTTAAATCATAAATAAGATTTTTTTTTTCTAAAACAAATCAGGGAATTTTTTTAGCCATATGCTATTGCCCAGCCCTGAAAGCGAGTAAAGAAGGCTCCCTTTAAAAACATTTAAGTTGTCAATTAATAAAGCTCTTTTTTACTTTGTGTGTATTGTATTGTATAATGAGAGAACTTGAGTGTAATCGTGAGGACAATTTATTAATCCATCCATTATTTAGAGTTTCAAAGATTTAGCTAAATTGTGCAGGCTTAATTTATTAATTTCTTGTTTGCTTATAAGGCATAAATAATTGGAACGAAATGATACAGTAAATATAAATTAAAATATAGGCCTAATATATGAAAATATTGACATTTTGCATATTAATCCATGTAGCCTACACTGTAAAAAGTGTTTCCCTATATTTATTCAGTAAAATTGTGTCAAAATTTTACAAGCAATATTATTAATTAAATTTAAAACATTTTAATTAAGTAGAAATAATCATTAAAAATGAGTAGAATAACATGAAAAAAATAAGTAAAATTTACATAAAAATATTGATTTCATTGGACAAAAAACAAACAAAAAAACACTATGCTAAAGAATACTATGTTATGCATGCCAGGCCAGTAGTTGGCGATCATGAAACATTATATGCATGCACATGACATCAGCCTTTTTACAAATTAACATTTTTGTTGCTTACATAGATATGATAAAGGCATCATGTTCAAAAGGTTGTAATGCCCCCAAAACAGTTATTGAAGACACCTAAAGTTCACAAACCGAATCACTGAATGAAAAAAATAATAATAATTTGCTTACCATTGTAGTGGTCAGTGTTTGCTTTAGTTGGACTCTTGACCCTTAAAATTTTAAACAGATTTTTTTTGGTTGCTAGTTGTGCTACAGCAGCTAGATAAGCCAAGAAGGAAATGCAACCAGGTGGTGTTATTTGTTTTTACATCATCATTTGGTCTTAGTTGGGTGTGTCTTATCAATAACATGTGTCCTGTGATTGAACAATATAAGCTCTGGTGTTCTCAGCATTATCAGAGAAATTCTTAGAAGCACCTCTGATCAAAACCTTGTTAAAAAAGAGAAGTGTTTTCATTTAGACACACAGACATCAATAATCAGCCTGAGAACCTCAACAATTGTGACCATCAAAAAGCATGTTGCACTGCATTCTGGGTGCCACCAATCAAAACTCATTTTATGGCTCCCATCATGCTTTGCGGCATGAATAAATAATGAGCAACAATTCTATAGTAGCTTGTTTTATGATTCTTACAGTTCGTCTGAATATGCTGTTTGTCACCATTCTTGAGATTCATACGCTGGTTCTTGATGTGACTGTGTGTCAAAAGAATGTGCCCCTTTCTCTGTTTTAAACAGAATTCTCAAACTCTGGTTTACACTGAGAATTTCACTTCTTTTTCTGCTGAATCACAGGGCTGCCATAATGAATGTTAGCTTGTCTCAGAGATCAGACTCTGAACGAGTTCAGATATTCAGGAAGAACAAAGATTATGTAATAGCATGACCAACACTACCTGATCATCTTTATTCTTAGTTTGTCTATCTGTTATAACTGAATTACAACAGCAATGCAAAATGTAACACTAAAACATCAAGGGTCAAGAACACAACTAAAGCAAACACTGACCATTGTAATGGTAACCAACAATTCACCCTTTGATTCTGTTTGTGAACTTTAGGTGTCTTCAATAACTCTGTTTGGGGGGCCTTAAGACACAGCCTTTTGAACATGATGCCTGTATCATATCTATGTAAGCAACAAAAATGTTAATTTGTAAAAAGGCTGATGTCATGTGCATGCATATAATGTTTCATGATCGCCAACTACTGGCCTGGCATGCATAACATAGTATTCTTTAGCATAGTGTTTTTTTGTTTGTTTGTTTTTTGTCCAATGAAATCAATATTTTTATGTAAATTTTACTTAATTTATTAATTTATTAAAATTTATTGTTATTCTACTCATTTTTAATGATTATTTCTACTTAATTAAAATGTTTTAAATTTAATTAATAATATTGCTTGTAAAATTTTGACACAATTTTACTGAATAAATATAGGGAAACACTTTTTACAGTGTAGCTTAGAGAAAATATAAGCTCAGGCACAGGCTTGACATTTATCCAGCTTGAATTTGTTCTAAGAAATGCACATAACTTCATAAGTACCAAACTTTCATCTGTGAATATGAAATATTAAATACATTAAATATTTTAACTATAGTGTTTTTCTTAAATTTTCCCTGACTGAAGCCGTCAAATGTAACACATCAACGAGGCAAAACTAACATCTCTTTGCAAAAATGTACTTTGATGTGCTTGTTTGATGTCTTGAGGTTAAAGCGCTACTCAGTTGTCAAAAGCTCCGAATACACTTTGTAGACGCCACGATGGCGGTACATGCAAGTGGGTATAACTGCAGACCTCAGATCTCCAAAATGGGCCGTGAACTCCATTGGACAGAACCTCCAAAATGGGGCAGGGTCTCCTTTCGCAAAGACTTTCACCATTGGCTGTGGCTTCAGCCAACTGTTACTGACTTACATTTCAAAATAAAACTTTATGAATTCATCGTTTCTAGTTCATCTAAAATAAAATATGCTATATAAATAAATATTCTCCATGAGAGCAGAGGCCAAAGCTTGTGGCCAGTGGTGTTTGGACCCAAGTCTGAACCTCTGCTTCATGATGTAAACGGGAATCACTCAGGAGCTGTCCCAGCGGAGGGGAAAGATTTTACTCTATCGCTTTATTTCAAGCATCGGGCCGTCCGGGAACATGAAATTTGCAGGCTAGGAGGGGGTAGTGATGCTGGGTGTAACTAAAAAGGTGCCATTGTGTGGTGAGTCTCATATTGCATAATCTTATTAACTGTTTATCTCCTGAACTGCAACTTTCTTTACCACGCTATACAGCGCCAATCCCATCGTTCAGACAATTTCACTGGTTAAGGTAAAGCGTGGGGCAGGTTTAGGGGTTAGCGTTTTTTTTTTTTTTTTTGCATAGTTTAGGAAACACTTTAACAGACACAACCAATAAAAACCTCAGAATCAGCTGTGGGGCTGAGTTTGCACTGAAGTGGATAGGGGGAAAAATTGTGCGTATGTGTAATTCGCCTGTCTCTCAATGGGAGGAAGCCACTCCCCATTTTGGAGCTCCCACCCAGTTTTGGAGTTTCCACCCCTATTTGGAGATCTCCAGGTTGCAGTTATACCCTTCTCGGTATGTGCGTGCTAGAACCAGTGTTTTGGATGGCCACCTACTGTAAATGTGAAAAAATAAAAATAAATAAATCAACAATTAATGAAAGTCTGTTTTTTTTTTCACAAAAATGTGTTTCAAAAATAATATATTACAAAATATACACACCTTCAGGTCTGAATTGAAAAGTTTTGCTTTGAAAAAGTCTCCTCCATATCTTTTCAGCTTGTCGTTGTGGTCTCTGGCTCTGATAATAACAGAGATGTTTTCACCCACTTTGTAACTCTCTTTGAGTCCCACAATAGAGAAAGTTGAGTGGACTGGACTTGTGCTCTGATTTAGATGAGTGATTTCTTGATCTGGCATTGGCCAATCCAGAGACTTCTGTAGTCTTTCCCACTCCTCATCACTAATTCCCATGTCAACAGCTGATATTATCGATGAATTGTACGTTTGTGGAACTGGTTTAGGTCTGGGGGGCTGAAATTGTTTTATGTGAATCCCATCATTCAATACCCACAGAGCCTGAGAGAGGAGCAAGATATCACTCAGACCAAATTCCTTTTATTTATGTGCAAATTTTCATGTTCTTTGTAGATACAGACACTCTGGATTTCTTGAAAAGTTATGTAGATATGTAGGCGTTTGGCACAAAATGTGAATGCGTAGTCCTTAGCTTGCAAGCCTCATTGTCACCTCAGTCAACACCCAAGAATCAGTCTCAGACTTTACTAAGAGATGCCTTTGGCTTCTTAATAAATGCCTTCTACTCTAAGAAAAGTCCTACTTGAAGCTAAGAATTTGTTTTTACATTTAAGTTGAAGCTTAATGATATATCCATAAGAGCATTACTGAGAGGTTTCATAAGAGGTGGACATTCCAGGAGCCAGAAAGTAAAAGTCCTGCTATATGTTTATTCCACCCATGAACTCAGCAGCTGATTTTACCAGAGGAGGAACCAAGTCATTCCTTTTAAGTCACAAACTAGTCTAAAGTCAAATCCCAAGTCCTCAAAGAGTTAAAGTTAATGAGATAATTAAGTAATTTATTAAATGTTGATTGTGCATCAATGATTAACACCTGCTATTATTGAGAATTACAGAGGATCAGATGTCAATGTTTTATTGGTTAAAATGATACCACCATCACTGAGATCAGTGTTTGGATTAGTTGTGTTCTTGACCCTTGATTGATTGTGCTAGGTCTCTATCTGTAGCCCTATATGTGGAGTTGTAGAGACGAGAGATCAGTGGTATACAATAAACATATAGGCACAATGAGCTGGTGATTATATTGAGAATAATATGTTTCTTCAGAAGTTCAGCGTTTGAATAATTGTCGCAGTGAAACTGCAGCACACAAAAAAGGTACTTCAACGTCTACAGAGAATAGATTTTAAATTTGTGTAACACCTACAAAAATTGATGATGATGAAATCCCAAGTCCTCAAAGAGTTAAAGTTAATGAGATAATTAAGTGACTAATTAAATGAAGATTGTGCATTAGTGATGAGCACCTGCTGTTATCAATCAACATCACTGAAGAAAAGAGAAACACAAGAACTACAACTGACTTTAAGCACAGTCTTGGATGAAAACAACTGGGAGAAAAAAAAAAAAAAAAACTTTGCCACCATAATTGTGGTGAGTATTTGCTTCAGTTAAGGGCTTGAGCCTTTGAGCTGTTTTTATAAATTTGCTTCTAAGCAATTGCACTGTTGTTATGTGTTATTGCAAACATTTGTGCAATACTGATACAAATCTTGATCTAACAGGTAACTTGTGCTTTTGATGACAATATGTTCTTGATTTGATTTCTTGATTGTACGGAGTATGAATTATGAGTTTAGGTCACCATACTTAACTCTGTCACTTTCACAAATAAAGAGACATTTCATTACATAAATGCCACCATAAAACGTCAATATTTCAGTTTGGGATTTGGCATTTAGCCATGACCATTTATCATATGCTCTTCAACAGTGGTGAAAATGATTATTAGTCTTTCATGTATTGCAACATGAAGTATTTTGTTGATTGTCACCATTGTAGAGATTCATATGCTGGATCTTGATATCTGTGTGTGTTTCTTAAAAGCACTGAACTTTAGAGGTGTGCGATACCGCTAGATTTGGTATCGATCCGATACCATGTAAATACAGGGCCAGTATCGCCGATACCGATACCAATACCGATACTTTTTAATAATTAAGGTGGATGCGTCTTCAACCTAAATCTAAATGAATTTTCATGACTTTTAATTTGTTTTTGTGATTTGCATTTTGGGTTATTAATCAGTACTACAAAATCTTTTGGTTACTTCTGATTTATTTAAATAAACAAAGTTACAAAATGATTATGTCACAAATATAAAAAATGTAAAAACTAATTCTCTTTTCAAGTAGCATGTTAATAAAAAAATGTTTCTCCTCTTTAGTGCACTTCTTTTCAGGATTTTTTTTCTTAAAGTCACAAAGTTTTACTTCACAATGTAAAACAAATTCTCCTTATACAAAATTCCTGAAGCCGACATCTTCCACTATGGAAAGAGGCTGCAGGTCCTTCACAATCATTTCTGATAGGCGCCTTGTAATATCCACTGCTCTTGGAGAATCAGCTATTGATAAAATAATAAAAATAATTAAGTCTGGTGCACATGTACGTGAAGTTTAAATATAGAAACTAGTATCCCTTTCACAGCTAACACAAAAAGGGTAGATCGGCCAGAAAATACAGCCATACAACGCTCCTCTTTCTCTCCGCCTCTGACTGACTGCTGTTAGAAATGCTCGGCTGAGCGGTGCGCGCGCCTGAATGCTGGTGGTAGCGCTAGTGGTGAGTCACGTGACGGTACAACACAGGAGAGGGGGCGGAGAGCAGTGTCGATCACGAGCAGCACTCTTGAGAGCTTGCTCTGCTCTGTGACAGCAGCAGCATATTGACAAACACAGCCAGGTCGCAAAACGAGAGAAACTGAAACTTAAGTATCGATATTTTCCCTTTGGTATCGATCAATACCGATACCAACGTTGGTATCAATATTAGTATCGATCTGCCCACCTCTACTGAACTTCTATATGTGTTACACAAATTTAAAATACATGTCCTGTGCATATGAGAACAATGTTTTTTTTTTTTTTTTTTTTTTTGGGTGTGTGCTGTAGTTTTACTGGGATTACTCAAAATCTAGACATGAAAAAAACATCATCTGAGATGTTATTAAAGAGCCACACAGATGGGAAATCAAAAATTACCTGTATTACAGTGTATGATGTAGCTGTCCATCAGTGTAAACAATGTGCAGAGTAATTAAACCAAAAAAGTACACAATTTATAAAGTTATTGGCCTCTAAAGTAAGGAGTCGACTCTGAATCGCTGAAATGAGTCGTTATAGATTTCAAATATTTTGCCCATCTCTATGTACGTCACTAGGAGCACTTTGCATAATAATCTCCACCTTCCGTCTTGGGAGAAACAAAACTCTGACCTTCCCCACCTCACTCTGGTTAGTAGTTGGTGTAATAGCATAGTGTCGAGGAGACAGTTTTTTTTATTATTATTGTAAAGGCAAGTTTGTTTTATTTTCACTGCCAAAGAATGAGAGTGTCTTATCAGTATGTCACACTAGCACTATATGAATAACCCCGAAAATAACTTAAATTACTCTTTCAGTTTTAATCGTACAGATAAGAGGAATACATCAATCAAATCTTTAAAGGGTCTACTTTTTTTGGATAAAGACATAACTTTGTGCACTTATAAAATAAAGATAACACACAATGTGTGCTGTCTGCAGCCTTTGTCTGCGCTGATCTCCATTTACAAACACGTCATTAAAGTGAACTGTAACTCTGTGAATACTCAACGAAGAGACATGAGAGAGATATCTATAGAAAGCTTGACATGTCTACTTTAAAACTAAACAAGTGCTGAAAACAGATATTCTGTGATAAAGTAATCCATATGAAAACAACGCGATGTCCGTTTTTCAAGTCTCCCTTCATTATATCTAATGTAACCACACACCCGCGCTGAACGCGCTATTCAACCTGAAGCCTGCGGCTTGAATACGCCTACACAGAAGAAAAAGCAGTGAGACTGTTCTTCAAGTTTTTTTATTTTATTGTTTGCTTCGCGATGAGAGGAATGAGACATAATTCACCCCAAAAAGATGTTAACGCATTATTTACCATGAAGTTTTGTGCGGAACAACCAATCAAAACTGACTATGTTAGTTGACCAATCAGAATACAGCATGCTACCGAAAGGTGGGGTTTAAGGAAACTGAATCTTTTGAACAGCTTCGCGCGAACCGTTTGAGGATCTCTGAGAATTGAGGTAATTTTAAAATTATATTTTGACAAAATGACAATGTTTTTTAACCTTGGATGGATTTGAACCTGTTATACAGGACTTATATACAGTGATAAAAGCATATAATTTTCATCTTACTGGCTCTTTCAACAAGCTCATTGTGACTATAGGTTCTTCATATATCATAAAGCTCATTAACATACAGAGAGAGACCTGTCAGAACAAGTCAAAGGTCAAGAACACAATTAATTCAAACATTGATCTCCAACAAAATCTGATTATCTGTAGTCCTCTATAACAGTAGGTGTTAATCATTAATGCACAATCATCATTTAATTAGTCACTTAATTATCTCATTAACTTTAACTCTTTGAGGACTTGGGATTTGATTCAAGACTAGTTTGTGACTTGGAAGGAATGACTTGTTTCCTCCTCTGATGAAATCAGCTGCTGAGTTCATGGGTGGAACAAAAATATGGCAGGACTTTTACTCTTTGGCCCCTGGATTACCCACCTCTGCTACTCTGATTGGTTTGATCGTCTTTCATAGACATACATGATAGAAAATGTGTGCTTAGTTGGTGTAGGACAGATTATGTTGTTTAAAAGCTAAAAACACTGAGAAGTTTTACAAAGCTTTCATTATAATGCAGTTTTTAATTGTTAGCTTGACTCACTATGTCTGATTTATTGAATCACGAGATGCTTGCTGCTGCAAGTTTAATCTTCTGGAACAGTTAAATTCACACTCTGAAATGCTTAATGTGAAAGTACATGGCCTTATGCATTAAAACAGTGCTTTAAAAAGACCAAACTCAGTAAACAAATTATTAATCAAGCATTATATTCACAGACAAGCAGATATGAGCACAGAATACGAACACAACGTTTAGTTTAAGCATTTTCCTCCCATAACCTGCTTGCCTGTGAATTGAATGCTTTATTAATTTGAGTTTGGTCTTAAAAAAAAATAATGATGATAATGTATTAAGCCACGTTAAGCATAGAATGTCTCGAATCATTCCTGCTGATTGAAAAGAATCGGTTCAATAATGTTCACAAAATGGGTCTCGGAGAAAATACCTATTTAATATAAATAGATGATACTTTATAAAGTCTGAATATTTGACAGTGGCTGTGAGACAACTGCACTAAAATAAAAACATGATTAACATGAAGTTACTATTACTATAGCAACAGATTACAGGTGTGCCCTTTCAGAATCCTCACTGGAATGAAGAAATAAAAGTTTCTCAATTTCTTCACTATAAAATATTTTCCTGAAATAAAGAGGAGAAAAAAGTCTATGCTTTGCAATGTAGTAAAGAAAATTAAAGTTTCATAAAATGGCACACAGCAGACACATGTAGTGTGGTGTCATTTATCAACTGCAGGACAGATAATTATATGTAACAATAATTGTCTTGTCATGTTATGTAAATTAAAACAATACTGATACATACTTTTCATTTCCTTTCTCATAATCTGATGATATAAAATAATCAATCTTTCAAAAATTATTTAATCCATAATTAATTATTCTATCTGAAGACCTGATCCTCCCACGACCAAACCAATCAGAGCAGTTATGGGGCAGGGCTGCACTTGCAGCCTCACCCAAGGTGCAGCTCCGCCTCGATCTGCAGGCTGCAGCAGGGTGCTTCTCACCACTTCGCTGAAAAACTTAAAGCTTCATGAGGCTTCATCTCGCCATCACTACACATCACTGTTCAGGCAAAAAAATAAATGTAATCTAGCTAATACCTACTCATTTAAATATTTAAAAGTACACTAACAGCAGTTACACAAATCTGTACTTGCATTCAAATTGTGCATGTTGCTTGCTTAGTTCAAATTTAGGAATTTAATTGGAATTTTAAATGCATTCTCAATTCAAAATGAGTTTAATGCCACACAACTCTGTTGTCTTGCAGTGTAGTTATAAAATGCTTCTTCATTTGATCATTATTTTTAAGTCAGCTTTAAAATGTCTTAAAAACTTACCAAACTGAATGATGTCCAAAGAAAACAAACCAGTGGAAATGCATATCGTCTTAACCTGCAGACTGAAAATACATGCAAATTTTACATGTCAATATCCTTCAAAACATTAAACCATTGACCCAAAATATGAAACATGTAATGTCCACACACTGTTAAAAATAACACACAATATTTACTTAATAAAATTGTTTGAAAAATTGTTTGAAAAAGTGTCAACGGATTACAAGAAGTAGTATTAATTAAATCTAACACATAAAAATGTATTAGAATTAATAAAATGAGATGCTTAGATATTAACCATTCAAAATGAGTTAAAACAAACAAACAAAAAAAAAAAATATTTGAGACAAAAAAAAAACAAAAAAAAAAAAAAACTATGCTAATGAATACTGTTATGCATGCCAGGCCAGTAGTTGGAAACTAAGTTACACGGTGCAAAAATGTAATATGCATGCAATGCCTTTTTAAAAAAAATATGTTTTTGTTGATTATATGGAGATGATACAGGCATCATGTTCAAAGCTTACATTTTCAATCCCCCACAACAGAGTTATTGAAGACACCTGCACAGCAAAATCCCCAGTGTTAATTTAACACTCTGAGTGTGTACACATATAAACACTGAAGCAGTGTTAAAAGTACTGAACTCATTTACAGTCTCTTCTCCTCTTATCAATCATTATTGATTGTAACAGATTTGATTCCACAACAAAAGAGTCTGCATTTTCTATACATTTTATAAACATCTCTTGTGATTCAGAATTTTTTTTTTTTATTAAGGAGTTTTAAATTTAGGCACACACAGATAACAAGAATCAGTGTATGAATCTCAACAATGGTGACAAACAGCATATTCAGATAAACAGATCTACTTTGCACATCACAAAACTAGAAACTGAAAACGCTCATAATTTATCCATGCCGCAATGCATCACTGCTGTTGCGATGTTCACACTGATTCTTGATGTCTGTGTGTCTAAACAAACATGTCATATTATGCCAAAAATGCTGAGTCACTTTTTTAGCCACCTAATTTAACACACAGTAACGAAACCCAAACTCAGCCATTCAAGTCACTCCATGACAATTTGTCCAAACCACAATCAATGCCATAAGATTGTTGTGGTTCTGGTCTGTCTGTATGTTACAACTCAGTTTTCACAGCCACACACAATCGAAAATAAATAACTGAAGTGTGAAGATCCCAACTAAAGCAAACACTGACCACTATGATGGTGAAACACAAATATTTGATTTTTTCGTTTGGTGATTCTGCTTGTTAACATCAGGTGTCTTCAATAATGGTCAATCATAACTCAATTAACTTATTAATTATGTCATTAACTTCAACTCTGCTTCAGTGTTACTTTTAACACCGCATTAGTGTTTATATGTGTCCACACTCAGAGTGTTAAATTAACACTAGGGATATTGCTGTATGGGGCCTGTTTCACAAATTAGGTTAAGCAAAAACTCTTAGTATGTTAGTCCTGAAATGAGGGAAACTCTAGGTTTTCTGTTTCTGAATGGGAGGCTTGTCAAACCCAATAAAGCAGGGTAAGTCAAGCCCGTTTCTGAAAGAGAGTTAACTTATACTCAGAGTTGGTTACCATGGTAACTTACTCTATGAACCTAACCTGGTAAGGAGCAGGTTTTATTCGGTAAATCCAGAGTTTCTTTTGGTCTCCTCCACATTTTTTTCAATTTCATTGATTATACGACTATGTATAACGTAATTACATAATCAAACAATGATAATGTAAAATCATAACCAATACCACATTAACATATTTTCTATTAACTTGTCTGGATGAAATAAATCAATTACAACCACCATACAAAAATATAATATTAAAGTGTCAATGGTCAAGAGGCCAACTAAAGCAAACACTGGTCATTATAATGGCAACCAATAATTTACCCTTTTCTCCTTCAGTGATTTTGTTTGTGAACTTTAGATGTCTTCAATAACTCTGTTTTGGGGGACTGAAGACACAAACTTCTGAACATGATGCCTGTATCATATCTATGCAAGCAACAAAAATGTGAATTTGTAAAAAAAAAAAATAATAATGTCATGTGCATGCATATAATGTCATAATATAATGATGTTTATTGACATTGTCTAGGACCTGACCAAGGCTGTATCCATGGCAAATTGCTGTGACGCTGTATAATCTGTGGACTGAGACATCTAGACAGAATCACAACTCTCCAGGCCCACTAATACACAAACTTACACATATACAGATATGCACTCACCTCCCCACCCCAGTCCCTCGCCTTCTCCAATTTGTACCGCCAGTCTGTCAAGTGGGTCTGTGACCAGCACTTTTAAGCTGCAGGTTGGGATGGCTGCTGTATGCACTGGATTACCTCGACCCCTCCAATTTATGTCCCCAGTTGGAAAGTCGTGGGTTTATGGTGATCATGTGCTTTTGTTGCTGATGTGTTTTTTTCATGTTCCCATACTGTACTCCCAAAAGGAGCATAGCATGGTAGTTGTTTTTTTTCTCCCCACTTTCCTAATGTTATGCTGTATTACTACTACTACTGCTACTACTATAAGGTTTTTGCATGATGTTTCATGATTGCCAACTTCTGGCCTGGCATGTATAACATAATATTTTTAAGCATATATATATTTTTTTTTTCTCTCAATCAAATCAATATTTTTGTGTAAATTATACTTATTTTTTTCATATTTGATTATTTATAATTACTTCTAATGTGTTAAATTTAATTAGTAATGTTGGATGTAAAATTTGAAACAATTTTATTGAGTAAATAAAGTGAATATTTTTTTACAGTGTAAACTGCTGATTACCTGCTGCATTTGATTTCTCCATGGATGGTATGACCATGGCCAAGTCTGTTGTTCTTCTATTTTAGGTCAGCTTGTGAAAGAAGAAAATGGGCTTATGGCTCTGAAAACAAGGAGTTCCCACAAAGTATATGAAATGCAGTTGTACAGTAGGATGTCAAACAAAATGTAGTTTCTGCCACTGCAAGTCAAGTACACCTGTTTTTCATCCCTTCTGGGTAATATTCATAATTTTTGAGAAGGTAGCCTGCTGCTATTTACAGAGGTGGGTAATCCAGGGGGCAAAGAGTAAAAGTCCTGCCGTTTTTTTGCTCCACCCATGAACAGCAGATTTCATCAGAGGAGGAAACGTCATTCCTTCCAAGTCACAAACTAGTCTTGGGTCAAATCCCAGCTGTTAACAATTAACATCACTGAGGAAAAGAGAAACACAAGAACTACAACTGACTTTAAGCACAGCCTTGCATGAAATCAACTGGAAGAAGAAAAAAAAAAAAAAAAACTGTGCCACAATAATTGTGGTGAGTATTAGCTTCAGTTGAGCTCTTGAGCCTTTAAGCAGTTTCTATGAAATTGCTTCTAAGCAATTGCATTATTGTTTTACAGCAAATGTTTGTGCAATGCTGATACAAGTCTTGATCTAGCTTATGCCTTTGATAACTGTGTGATCTCAATGTACATTTCTTGATTATAATTTTAAATAAAAGAAAGTGGTTAAAACGGACTGCTGTCTGTTCACTGCTCTGTGTGTGCACTTCGGATGGGTTAAATGCAGAGTACAAACTCTGAGTCTGGGTCACCATATTTAACTTTGTCATTGCATGAATGCCACTATAATGCTTCAGTAGTAAAGAACTAAAAAAAAAAAAAAAAAAAAAAGCCTTGACCATTTATCACATGATCCTCAACAGTGGTGAAAATATTTAATCATTTAATTAGTCACTTAATTATCTCATTAACTTTAACCCTTTGAGGACTTGGGATTTGACTTGTGACTTGAAAGCCCCACCTCTGGCTAGAAATAATTTGAAGGGGTCACTTGCAAGTCGCAGCAGCACGAATTATGTGCCCAGCAACATCAGATTCAAATATTATGCTAATTAACAGTGAGCGGTGGTTTGAGACATTACTACAAGATTCTTATTCTGCCTGAAAGAATGAAAAGACAAAGATGAAGGTGGAGCGATTCGACCAATTAAATGAAATCAGCATTTCAACGCTGTGAGAATAAAATATCGAAGCCATAAAACAATTTGTAAACCCCAAACGAAAAATGAGAAATCGAGCCAAAAACTCATTTTCTGTTTGTTAAACTAAACGGAAACACTAATAATCTAGCTATTTTTCCATTTCTCGTTATTGTAGGGATTTCTCGTCATAATAGGAAATGAAATTATCAAAATGTACAAGTCCTCAAAGAGTTAAAGTTAATGAGATAATTAAGTAAATAATTAAATGATGATTGTGCATTAATGATTGATATTTAGAGAGGATCAGATGTTGATGTTTTATTGGTTAAAATGATGCCACCATCATGGAGATCAGTGTTTGAAATAGTTGTGTTCTTGACCCTTGACTTCTTGTGTCAGATCTCTCTTTGTATGTAATGTTGTGGAGAAAAGAAACCTGTGATATGTGAAGAATATACAGTTACAATGAGCTGATTTAATTACATCTCAAATAATGTTGTTATTTTCACATGTATAGATTTTAAATAATTCCAGTTTAACTACAGCATACACAAAAAAAGTGTTTTTTTTTTTCTCATATTTACAGGTAGTGATTTTTTTTTTTTTTTTTTTTACATTTGTGTAACACATAGAGAAATCTGTTGATTGTTAACAGCATGTGTTCATCACTAATGCACAATCTTAATTTAATTAGTCTCTTAATTATCTCATTAACTTTAACTCTTTGAGGACTTGGGATTTGACTCAAAACTAGTTAGTGACTTGGAAGGATTGACTTGTTTCCTCTGATTAAATCAGATGCTGAGTTCATGGGTGGAGCCAAAATATGGCAGGACTTTTACTCCTTGGCCCCTGGATTACCCACTTCTGATATTCTGAGAAAATTGCAATGTTTTCTGATCTTACCCACTGGGCAAATTATGTGTGGACATCTTTTTATGTCTGAGGAGCCAGAATGAACGTTTTTATGACGTCTTTTTTTTTTTTGACGTGTTCTGTACGTCCGATTTAGACATTCACCGAAACTATTTACAAGGTTAAAAACTAGTTCGAAAGTGGTCAGTGGATATATTTTCAACATCATTCAAGGTAGATTAAGGCATAATTCATACTGTTTCTGGACCAAATCAACAATCTCAGGATGCGTTCGATTTAGACTCATGTTATTTCAGTGTAACTTCCTGACACTGTGTTTGTCCTACACTATCAGAAATAGGGGTACAGTAGGAGTCCATTTCTGTCCCCCAAGGTAGAATCTACACTAATGTACCACAAAGGGCTTATTATTGGACCTCAAGGTAAATGTATGTACCTTTTTGAGGGTCAAAAAGGTACATATAGGTTCCCAAACATTAAAAGGTACAAATATTTACTGTTTATTTTAAAGGTTAAGGTACAATTTGTAGAGCCAGTCCTGATTGTCTGCTTGAATCTCAATTTAAAAGAACGTCCGTTCTGTTTCTTTCTTTTGGCAGAGTGAAGTCATAGCACAGTTGCACATATTTCTTACCAGATTTGGGTAGTCCAGGGGCCAAAGAGTAAAAGTCCTGCCATATTTTTACTCCACTCATGAGCTCAGCAGATGATTTCATCAGAGGAGGAACCAATTCATTCCTTCCAAGTCACAAACAAGTCTCAAGTTAAATCCCAAGTCCTCAAAACAGTGTTTTATAATACACAGTTTCAACAAGCTAGCACAATAAGTAAGAGGACCAAACTAAATTAACCAAACTAAATCAAACTCTGTCCACCAAAATGGTGACTTCAAATGAATCAGATATCAACCTTTAAACCTCTGTTAATTCTCAATAAGAGCTTCTCTAGGTGTCTGACAGAAATAAAGTCAATCTACTGAGTGAAGCTGTTTGTGGAGATGTTTGATCTTCCTGTTGAGATCTTCAGAGATTTAATGTATTTGATTTGCAGTTGATTTTTACCACATGCTCAATCATCAGTTATTTCATAAAGATAATTTTATTTTCTAGATTTTAGGACAAACAGTGTCGGGAAATGATGTTGAGAAATATGATGTTGATGTTGAAAATATGTCCAATGACCATTTTTTAACAAGTTTTTAACCTTGTACGGAGGTTCTGTGAACGTCTAAATCAGATGTTCAGAACACGTCAAAAAACTTTCATTCTGGCACCCCAGTTGATGTCTTTTCAACGTCTGCAAAGACATAAAAAAGATGTCCACTGGACATAACTTTGCCCAGTGGGAAGATAAATGGGAGCAAATGACTCAGGTTAGAGGAAGGCCTAAAATAACAAACAACACAATTTTCTAACTAATTTAGGAAAGAGTACAAACTGACCTTAAAGTAAAGAAAACAAAATAAACAAACAACATCCATCCCTCCCTCAGTCCTTAGCCCCGCTCACTCTCTATACAAAAACAGGCACAACAAGTACAGTATACAAAGGACAAAGTCACTTCCCCTCCAGCATTCCATTTTAAGTCACAGAGCACTTAGAATCACTCACAGATTTAGAAGGAAAACAATACCTCCTCCAACACAAAAGTACAGTCTGGATCAGGGGAGAATTGCGTCTAATCCAGCCAACTCTGAACTGCTCCAATATACTCTTGGATCTCAGGCATGCTCCCCTAAATGAGCTACATGTGAAAGTGATTTGACTTGAGGAGGAGCAGAGAAAGAGAGAGGGGGGACTTGTGGAGGAGCAGAGTAGAGAGAGAGAGAGAGAGAGGGAGAGAGAGAGAGAGAGTGGGAGAGAGAGAGATACTGTGTCTGAAATCACTCATTTGTTCACCCACTCACTAATCCCTGTAATGTATGGCTGTTGAGTTCACTACATCAAGAAGGAGTGAACAAATAAGTGAACGAATTCGGATGGTGACGTATACACTGTGTGTGAGACAGAGGTGGGTAAAGTACCCAAAAACTGTACTCAAGTAAAAGTAAAAGTACTTCTAGAAATATATACTCAAGTAAAAGTAAAAGTACTAGTCTGAATAGTTGCTTGAGTAACAGTAAAATATTATCGGATAAAAAATCTTCTCAAGTAGTTAGTTACGATTTACTTTGGGTCATATATACTGAGCCTATTTTTTATTTAGATATAAAATGTATGTAATGTATGTGTGTGTGTATAAATGTATATATTTCATCAGCCTTTACTCCAGTTTATGTAATTTATTATAAAACCCTGTCTATTTACTTAAGTAACAGATATAGGTGTCATGCCGTGACATATTTTTAATACGACTGACCTTATATTAAATGTGAATTTAACATTGAAAGTTAATGTGATATAAAAATCGCTACTAGTCTTTCATGGTTCTTAAAGAAAGCAAATAACATTTAGATTATTAAAGATCATTTTCACTGGCAGTCTAGATTTCAGTCACTCTCAAAACTCCCATTAAAATCACTGAAACTGTTAACACTGTGAAATCAATATCTTAATTATAGATTCTTACACACATCTGCACTTTGTTGTTTCTGACAAGATAATTCGCCAGAAAGAGGTATTCAGTCAGCGAGCGAGTGAAGGAAGCATCTGCATTTTAGCAATGACTCATCTGAACACCTTTGATTGGCCATTGCATTCAAAAGCTCAACATAATCTTGTGTGATTGGTTATAATGCGCAGTGCTGTAAAAATGCATCTTTCTCTGGCTCAGTGCCAGCAAGCGATCACAGATCTGAATTTAGAAGCTGATGATATGTCTTGCTGAACGTACTCGCACCGGTGTGATTGTATTAATATTAATAAATTCTTAATCCTCTATTTTTTGTCTTTTGGAAGCTGCATTCAACTTGACTACCCTCTGTTATAAGGCACACACGTAATGAGGTGGGTAATCCAGGCGCCAAAGAGTAAAAGTCCTGCCATATTTTTGTTCCACCCATGAACTTAGCAGCTGATTTCACTAGAGAAGGAACCAAGTAATTCCTTCCAAGTCACAAACTAGTCTTGCAGTTCCATAAGTGCAGTTCCATAACCACGTTTTCAACACTGCTGAGGTTCTTAAATGTTACAACTCTGAGTGAACCACTTCAGATGCTCAGCGCGTGCGGCAGGGAACTGAACGAATCATTCAAACTGATTCATGAACCAATTCATGAACCAATTCACCAATTCACCTTTCAACAGAATTGACTCAAAAGAATGAATCATTCGCAAATGGACATCGCTCATTGTCCAGAGAAAAGTAGATGGCACATTTGGAATAAACTGAAGCATTTATAACATTTATTGCATTTAGATTATGTAATGAGAGGAGAGTCGCCCACAGTAACGGAGTAAAAGTACAGATTTTCCCCAAAAAATTTACTCAAGAGTAAAAGTACCCATCTTTAAATATTCTCCCAAAAGTATTAGTTACCCCAAAAAAATTAAGTAAATGTAACAAAGTAAATGTAACTCGTTACTACCCACCTCTGGTGTGAGACTTGGAGCTGTTGCAAAAACATCATATGTAGCCTAATTTTATATTACATGTACCTTATATTAGAAAATAATATTAATAGCAATAACATGCTAAATGACTTTATATTGCAAATATACATACCTCTGCATCAACTTTGTGGTTTCATTGATGTTATATAATTATTATTTTTTTAGTAATGTTTCTATGTTCATAATCATTTAACGCTATGAAAATACCGAGAAAAAAAAAAAAAAAAACACATTAACACAGCGGTTCTCAATTCCAGTCCTCGCGCCCCACTGCTCTGCACATTTTGTACGTTTATCTTAGCACTTCAGACATTTGTTCTATTCGGACGTTAGTGCCCAATGAAGTGAACATCACAGGATATTCCACCATGATTCCAGCTCGAAGCGAACGTATATGTTCCATTCAAAGTACATTAAAGTGTGCAAGACGTGAATTTAAATTGTATTTATTTACAAAGGTATATGATGTCACAGTTGTCCATGTGTAAAGATGCTGCGCAGCACAAATCAGTGAATGAATGTTCTGAAGTGAGGTAAACTTCAACAGATTTCCCCTGCTCAGGGAGTAGGGAGCAATGAACAACTGGAACACAGCTCACTTCTAACGAGCTGATTATCTGAATCAGGTGTGTTAACAAAGATAAACATGCAAAATATGCAGAGCATTGGGGCGGGAGGACTGGAATTGAGAACTGCTGCATTAACACATGTTCATAATTGTGTATTTATTATTCGTAGTATCTTGCCACTTGCTCAAGCAGTGCTAGCGCTCAGATAAGATGGTTGTAGAGTGCCCTCAGACCACCGTTAATTTCACATCAGAATGAATAAGCTACTGTGATTAACGAACATGTTTTTAATTATCACCGAATTATCATCATTTTTGTAAGTTAACAACAATGCCACCTCAGTAAATTAGTAAAATATTAAACTGAGTTATTGCCTACATAACATATTTTAATATGAATAATGTATGAATAAACGTTAAAATTCGCTCGCTCCCGCTTTCACTTCCAGCTCGATGCTACCGCATTGGATTGTGGGAAATAGTGCTTTAGCGACTGTCCATCGGCTGTACACTCGAAATCAGAATGAATTGTGGGTAAAAAGTAGTGGACAAATGTAGGGAATTAACTCAGAATTCAGACAGCACTACAAAATGGCTGACACCCGATATAGTGCACTATATAGTGGATAGGGAGCGGTTTCAGACACAGCAAGAGAGAGAGACAGGAAGCAGAGAAGGAGAGGGAGAGGGAGGCAGGGGAAAATTGTAAGCAATAAATCCACTCCATAGCGGATTCTAAGTGATCAAGGGCTTAGGACGTTCCAGTTGCATAAGTGAAGTGAAGGGCATAAAAAAGTGAACTGGAATGCGGCCTGGGAGGGAGACAGAGAGAGAGAAAGGCAGTAAGCAGGAAGCAGAGAGGGAGGGGGAGAGGGAGAGGGTGAGGGGGGCAGGGGAAAATTGTTTGCAATAAACCAGCTCCATAGCGGATTCTAAGTGACCAAGGGCTTAGGATGTTCCAGTTCAGCCCATTGCAAGGGTCCTGCCTGAAGTGGGAACTCATTAAATGTAATCAGTGACATAGGCTACATTCAAGTAAACAAGATAGAGGGAAGTTAAGAGTGAAATGAATAAAAAAGTGAACTGGAATGGAGACTGGGAAGGAGAGAGAGAGAGAGAGAAAGGCAGGAAGCAGGAAGCAGAGAGGGAGGGGAGAGGGAGAGGGTGAGGCAGAGGGGGCAGGGGAAAATTGTATGCAATAAACCAACTCCATAGCGGATTCTAATTGATCAAGGGCTTAGGATGTTCCAGTTCAGCCCATTTCAAGGGTCCTGCCTGAAGTGGGAACTCATTCAATGTAATCAGTGACATAGGCTACATCCAAGTAAACAAGATAGAGGGAAGTTAAGAGTGAAAGGAATACAAAAGTGAACTGGAATGCAGACTGGGAAGGAGAGAGGTATTGATTGAAAACATACTTTTATTACATAGTTCGCATTTCATGAACATCCTTACGTATTTTTTATACAGTTTTCAGTAAAAAAAAAACAACAACAACTGATCATCAATATCAACAACACAAAGAACATTTCTAACAGACCTTTTATCAACAAAAGCATATACATGATTTGTTAATGTGTAATAGACATACTCATTTCTAAGGCAAACTTAAAAAAAAAAAAAATATATATATATTTTGACCCTTTTGTCTGAATTGTATTTTTCTCTGGAAAGGCATACAGAAAGTTTAGCCACTCCAAAAACAAAATTCATCAAGATATTTGTTTTTTTCTTAAAGGTCCCGTTCTTCGTGATTCCATGTTTCAAACTTTAGTTAGTGTGTAATGTTGTTGTTATAGTATAAATAATATCTGTAAAATTCTAAAGCTCAAAGTTCAATGCCAAGTGAGATTTTTTATTTAACACAATTCTCCTACATCGAATGACTGTTTGGACTACATCCCTCTAGTTCCTGCAGTAATGACGTCACTAAAACCGTTTTTACTAACCTCCAACCACATGAAAACAAAAATAGAGGGGGCGTGGTCTTGTTGCGCTCCGACGGAGAAGAAGGAAGAGCTGCGTTTGTGTTTGTTGCCATGTTGACGAACCACTGTTATTTTCATCTCGGAGTCCAATCACCTATGTTTGGGCTTCCCAGGGATGCTGTACTTAAAGATCAATGGTTACAATTTATGTTTAACTCGGTTCCCAAAAATTATAATCCACATGTAAAACTATGTGCAGCACATTTTGCTGAGGACAGCTTCCTCAATCTCAATCAGTTTAATGCCGAATTCGCACAAAGATTATTCTTGAAAGATGGAGCAGTTCCCTCTTTGTCTGGAGAAGGCGTTGTTCATTTTGAACAAATCTTTAATGTGACCCAGGAAGAACGAGTGAGTGGAGTGATTAGTTCAGTCACGCATGCAAAATATTTGAAAGGTTCTGCTCTGCTAGTAGTAGTGTTTCACCTGTGTCAGTCAATGCAGTCTGAGCCAGAAAGAGAATTGATTAGTTCATAGTTCGGGTCTATCTGTTTTTTGACTCGTTCCTTAATCACGTGACAGACCAATACGCTAAACCTATGTAGTCCGAGCCGGAAAGAGAACTGATTAGTTCATCTCATGAGTCTTTCAGGTCGAGTCGTTCCTTAATCACTTGACAGTCCCATACGTTAAACCAATGCAGAACTGAGCTGGAAAGAGAATTAGTTCATCTTTAGGGTCTTCGGTTTGTTCGTTCTTTTGAGACATGATGTGACAATATTGGCTAGAGTAATTAGTTAATTTACAACCTTCTTTACAAAAGGAGGTGCATAGTACTTATTATTATTTTTATTTTATTGGTTATGCTTAAAATGTTGTCCATATGATGGCGAAATCACTTTGATAAATATATTTTTCCAGGTTTTTTTTTTTTTTTTTTTGTGGATTCTAATCTTCAAAAATGACCTTGTTGTTGTTAAGGAAGCAGACGGACAACCAGTTAAACAATAGTGAAGGTGGTTTATTATGAACAGCTGAGTAGCAGAATGAATGGATGTGCAGGAATGGGTGAGTGTCAGAGTTCTGGTGTGAAGAATCCTTGAGTTCAACCCTCGAATGGATGACAGTTCTTTCCTTAGAAGGAATAGTGGAAGGTGCTTGCCAGGATGGGTTTGAACTGGGGTTGAAGGGGATGACAGACCGATGGCACACACACATGCACCACTGACTGGGCTGACTGGATTTCGGCTCGCACACTCCTGGAGAAAGGATCTTGACAGACTGGGATCGTCAGTGAATACTGGTAAGTAAACACAAGAAGATTTGATTAGTGACACTCGCAGAGAGAAGCACTATGAGTAAGCTTCGAACAAACGAGCCCGGACAATGAGAGGTGCGTAGTGTGTGCTTATGAAGCAGAGTGGCTGATGGAGTGCAGGTGTGTATTGTCAGAACTCAGGTGACTGTGATCGCTGGGTGATTGTGGTGGCGGAACCTGGCCAATCCGTGACATTACCCCCCACCCCAGGGCCCGATCCTGAGGGCCAAGGTCTCCGGCGTCGTGGTGGTCTCCCTCGTCCGCGAGGTGCAGGGTACTGAGGATGTTTGGAATGGAACTCCTCCATGAGTGTGGGATGTAGCATGTCGACTCTCGGGATCCACGATCTTTCCTCTGGTCAGTATCCTTCCCAATCGACAAGATGTTCCAATTGACCACCGCGGCGTCGGGACTGCAAGATTTCTCGAATGGAGTAAACGGACCCTTCCTCCAGCATCAAAGGGGGAGGGTGTTCCTCTTCATGGCCAGGTTCTGTGGTGGGAATAAGAGGTTTGTGAAAGGGTTTGAGCAAGGAGACGTGAAATGTGGGGTGAATTCTCTATTGCGGTGGTAGCTGGAGTTTAAAGGTGACGGGATTGACCTGTTCTAGGATGGTAAAGGGGCCAACAAACCTTGGACTTTTTTGGAGGGGAGTCGCAGACGAATGTCGCAAGTGGAGAGCCAAACCTTATCTCCCGGAACATAGACTGGGCCAGAAATCTTCCCCCGTCAGCGACTGTCTTGGATCTGTAAATTGCCCTCGGCAGATTGTGGTGAGCTTCGTCCCAGACTCTCTTGCTCTCCCGAAACCAGTAATCCACTGCGGGGACCTCAGATGGTTCACCATCCCAGGGAAATAGAGGGGGTTGGAATCCAAGGATACACTGGAATGGTGTGAGGCCTGTTGTGGGTTGCCGCAGTGAATTTTGGGCATACTCCGCCCAGCCCAGAAACTGGTTCCAGGAGTTCTGGTGACCATTGCAGAAGGTCCTGAGGAATTGTCCCACTTCCTGGATTTTTCTCTCTGTCTTGCCGTTGGTCTGAGGGTGATAGCCAGAGGAGACGCTCACTGTCACACCTAGGAGTTTAAAAAACGATGTCCATACCTGGGATATAAATTGGGGTCCTCTGTCTGATACAATATCCTCTGGGATCCCATAATAACGAAAGACGTGACTGAAGAGAAGTTTGGCGGTCTCCAGGGCAGTGGGGAGACCTTTCAGTGGTAATCGTCTGCAGAACTTAGAGAATCGATCTACTATGACGAGGATGCAGGTGTTTCCATCCGACGAAGGTAAGTCCATCATGAAGTCAACTCCTAGGTGTGACCAGGTATTGGCAAGGGATAGAGCTGGAGGAGCGGACCATTCAATGGGACTGATGATGATATCTTCGGGTATTATGGTGGTAGTGGTCTCGGGTGTTTCTGGAGAATCATGTAATCTGGATAAGGCATTGGCACAGACATTCTTAGGGCCAGGGCGGTAGGTAATGGAGAAGTGGAACCTTGAGAAAAACAATGACCACCTGGCTTGACGGGGACAGAATCGTTTAGCATCACAGAGATACTGGAGGTTTTTATGGTCAGTGATCACTTGAAATGGATGGATGGCCCCTTCCAACCAATGTCAACACTCCTCCAGGGCGAGCTTGATGGCCAGGAGTTCTCGGTTACCGATATCGTAATTCCTCTCCGCCGGGCTAAGCTTCCGTGAGAAGTAGGCACATGGATGGAGTAAGTTGGGTGTCCCATGATGTTGAGAGAGGACGGCTCCAACTCCGGAAGTCGAGGCATCCACCTCCACGATGAAAGGGAGTTCTGGGTCTGGATGCGTCAGGACTGGTGCTTGTGTGAAGGTGGATTTGAGGGATTGGAAGGCTGTGGCCGCTTCAGGAGTCCAGAGAAGATTCTTTGGTTTACCTTTGAGTAAGTTGGAGAGAGGAGTGGTGATGATACTGTAGCCTCGTATGAAACGTCTGTAAAAGTTGGCGAATCCAAGAAATCTCTGGACTTCTATAATCGTGGTGGATTCTGGCCAGGTAGTGACTGCAGCCACCTTCCTCTCATCAATGCGGACCCCCTGTCGGTCAATGACATAACCCAAGAACTGGACTGATGGGAGATGAAATGAACACTTCTCGGCCTACAGGAAGAGGTGATGTGCTCTTAGTGTGTGGAGGACCTCCGCAACGTTGGGTTCAATGGGGTCGCTGTTTTCATTTATTTTACTGTCTATGGTTACATCCCCGTCTTGCAGTCTGCAGACGTACACGCTTGGGTTCAAAGTATGCGGAAGCAATTCATTTCATAGCGTGAGCGTAAATAGTGAAATTTATGAGAGAAAATCGCCAGATGGCTAATACAAAGTTGTACCACGATGATGTGTTGCAAATGTTGTTTGCCGATTCTGACTCTGCAGGGGAATATTTGCCTTTTGGAAATGACGATCGGCCGTCTACATCTTTGCAGTGCAATGGTGCCACAGTGAAAGGCGAGTGTGTTTACGAAGCACAAACAAGCGATCATTTCAACCCTTTGCTCAACGGGGATGCGGGTGGCAGAGGTGAACATGGTCATAGTGTCCGTAGGAGAGCTGTTGCTGATCGCGCACGCTCTAATGCAATGAATGAGAGGAACCATACTCTCAAGAACTACGAACTGTGTCACATAGATACCTGATTGGGAAGATAGCTGGTCAACTGATCATAAAATAGGCACATGTATTTTATTATGGCACAGTAATACAGTAATAATGTACTACTTTTCCTGTTTTTTTCTGATCATTTGGAATGAGAAAAAAAAAAAAGAACCTTGCAAATAAGTTCCAACATCCATTCAATATCTATTATTTCCTGAATATTACTAATGAACTGATCAAAAAGTAGGCTACTGTTCACGTGTTTTACTGCTATATAGTGTAGTAATATAGTTATAATTTAGTATTTTCTACTGTTTTATTGTTGGCTTCATCTTTTCTGATAATTTGGAATGAGGGAAAAAAAAGACACACACACACACACACACACACACACACACAAACATGCAAATATATTCAAACATCAATCCGATATCAGATTTTTCCTGAACTCAGCTATTACTGAACCGAAGTAAAAAAAGAAAAGGCTCCACCAAACAAACACCACTGCAATGCTTCAACGTTGAAAGACAAAAAAGGAAACTGTCAGTTCAGGCTTTTAGACATGCACACAGACACGAGTTTTTACTATCGTGTTACCCAGCATGCAACATTTTGTTGATTGTCACCACTGTTGGGAGTCATATGCTGGTTCTTAATGTCTATGTGTGTCTACAGAGGACTGGAGCTTTTTTTTTTTTTGCATGCTGTAGTTCTGCTGGGTTGATTAGGCAAAACTCAAATAAAACAAGTCTTAATTTTACTGTAATCAGACCAGGACACAATTACTAGTTAATATCTTCTCTCTACTTTACAGCACCTCATGCAAATGTTATGGACACAGATCTGACACAACAGTCAAGGGTCAAGAGCCCAACTAAAGCAAACACTGATCTCAATGATGGTGGCATCATTTTAACCAATAAAACATCAACATCTGATCCTCTGTATTTCTCAATAACAGCAGGTGTTCACCACTAGTGCACTATCATCATTTAATTAGTCACCTAATTATCTTGTTAACTTTAACTCTTTGAGGACTTGGGATATGACTTGAAGACTTGCTTGTGACTTGAAAGTCCCACCTCTGGCCCAAGGTCTCCAAAGTCCTCTGTGCCAACCATCTTACAACCAGTCCATTACACCTGATCCCCTCTCACCTACTTGGGTAAATCCACAGCACACCAAAACCTATACTCAGTCCTACAGCAGAAAAAAAAAAAAAAAAAAAAAAAAAAAAAACCCTCTCTACCTTTTCTGTCAAAAAACCTTGAAAAAGCTTTGTTCGATCAGCTGACTGCTATTTTTCTCACATAATTACCTACTTGAACAGTCAGGCTTCAAAGCCTGGCAAGCCATTGTGACAACTTCTTAAAAAGCAGAAAAAATATAGTTCCTGTTTACAACCAACATACAATCCCCCCTGCATATTTAACTTATATATTTAATTATTAAAAAAATATATGATGAATAATGAGAATGATTAATAAAAAATGCTCTTACCAGTTTCACCAACGTTAATGAGCAGTAACAAAACTGCAAATGATCAGGGTGAGGCCAGTGTTCCTGTTTTCACACAATGAATGACGTGTGCAACGCGTTTTAAAAATAAACATGTGAAACTTCACTGCATAGCAAAAACATTTTAACAAGGAAACAGGTCAACATGACATGCAAAACTTTATTCAGGATGAGGTTTTTATGTTGACAACATTTTATATTTTAGCAGGAGGATATGACATGTCACAGTGCAGATATATAGTATGAAAAGCAGGGACCCATTTCAAGGGTCCTGCCTGAAGTGGGAACTCATTCAATGTAATCAGTGACATAGGCTACATCCAAGTAAACAAGATAGAGGGAAGTTAAGAGTGAAAGGAATACAAAAGTGAACTGGAATGCAGACTGGGAAGGAGAGAGGTATTGATTGAAAACATACTTTTATTACATAGTTCACATTTCATGAACATCCTTACGTATTTTTTATACAGTTTTCAGTTAAAAACAAAAAACAAAACAACAACTGATCATCAATATCAACAACACAAAGAACATTTCTAACAGACCTTTTATCAACAAAAACATATACATGATTTGTTAATTTGTAATAGACATAATCATTTCTAAGGCAAACTTAAAAAAAAAAAAAACTATTTTGACCCTTTTGTCTGAATTGTATTTTTCTCTGGAAAGGCATACAGAAAACTTAGCCACTCCAAAAACAAAATTCATCAAGATATTTGTTTTTTTCTTAAAGGTCCCGTTCTTCGTGATTCCATGTTTCAAACTTTAGTTAGTGTGTAATGTTGTTGTTATAGTATAAATAATATCTGTAAAATTCTAAAGCTCAAAGTTCAATGCCAAGTGAGATATTTTATTTAACACAATTCTCCTACATCGAACGACTGTTTGGACTACATCCCTCTAGTTCCTGCAGTAATGACGTCACTAAAACCGTTTTTACTAACCTCCAACCACATGAAAACAAAAATAGAGGGGGTGTGGTCTTGTTGCGCTCCGACGGAGAAGAAGGAAGAGCTGCGTTTGTGTTTGTTGCCATGTTGACGAACCACTGTTATTTTCATCTCGGAGTCCAATCACCTATGTTTGGGCTTCCCAGGGATGCTGTACTTAAAGATCAATGGTTACAATTTATGTTTAACTCGGTTCCCAAAAATTATAATCCACATGCAAAACTATGTGCAGCACATTTTGCTGAGGACAGCTTCCTCAATCTCAATCAGTTTAATGCCGAATTCGCACAAAGATTATTCTTGAAAGATGGAGCAGTTCCCTCTTTGTCTGGAGAAGGCGTTGTTCATTTTGAACAAATCTTTAATGTGACCCAGGAAGAACGAGTGAGTGGAGTGATTAGTTCAGTCACGCATGCAAAATATTTGAAAGGTTCTGCTCTGCTAGTAGTAGTGTTTCACCTGTGTCAGTCAATGCAGTCTGAGCCAGAAAGAGAATTGATTAGTTCATAGTTCGTGTCTATCGGTTTTTTGACTCGTTCCTTAATCACGTGACAGACCAATACGCTAAACCTATGTAGTCCGAGCCGGAAAGAGAACTGATTAGTTCATCTCATGAGTCTTTCAGGTGGAGTCGTTCCTTAATCACTTGACAGTCCCATACGTTAAACCAATGCAGAACTGAGCTGGAAAGAGAATTAGTTCATCTTTAGGGTCTTCGGTTTGTTCGTTCTTTTGAGACATGATGTGACAATATTGGCTAGAGTAATTAGTTAATTTACAACCTTCTTTACAAAAGGAGGTGCATAGTACTTATTATTATTTTTATTTTATTGGTTATGCTTAAAATGTTGTCCATATGATGGCGAAATCACTTTGATAAATAGATTTTTCCAGTTTTTTTTTTTTTTTTTGTGGATTCTAATCTTCAAAAATGACCTTGTTGTTGTTAAGGAAGCAGACGGACAACCAGGTAAACAATAGTGAAGGTGGTTTATTATGAACAGCTGAGTAGCAGAATGAATGGATGTGCAGGAATGGGTGAGTGTCAGAGTTCTGGTGTGAAGAATCCTTGAGTTCAACCCTCGAATGGATGACAGTTCTTTCCTTAGAAGGAATAGTGGAAGGTGCTTGCCAGGATGGGTTTGAACTGGGGTTGAAGGGGATGACAGACCGATGGCACACACACATGCACCACTGACTGGGCTGACTGGATTTCGGCTCGCACACTCCTGGAGAAAGGATCTTGACAGACTGGGATCGTCAGCGAATACTGGTAAGTAAACACAAGAAGATTTGATTAGTGACACTCGCAGAGAGAAGCACTATGAGTCCACTTCGAACAAACGAGCCCGGACAATGAGAGGTGCGTAGTGTGTGCTTATGAAGCAGAGTGGCTGATGGAGTGCAGGTGTGTATTGTCAGAACTCAGGTGACTGTGATCGCTGGGTGATTGTGGTGGAGGAACCTGGCCAATCCGTGACATTACCCCCCACCCCAGGGCCCGCTCCTGAGGGCCAAGGTCTCCGGCGTCGTGGTGGTCTCCCTCGTCCACGAGGTGCAGGGTAGTATCCTTCCCAATCGACAAGATGTTCCAATTGACCAGCGCGGCGTCGGGACTGCAAGATTTCTCGAATGGAGTAAACGGACCCTTCCTCCAGCATCAAAGGGGGAGGGTGTTCCTCTTCATGGCCAGGTTCTGTGGAGGGAATAAGAGGTTTGTGAAAGGGTTTGAGCAAGGAGACGTGAAATGTGGGGTGAATTCTCTATTGCGGTGGTAGCTGGAGTTTAAAGGTGACGGGATTGACCTGTTCCAGGATGGTAAAGGGGCCAACAAACCTGGGACTTTTTTGGAGGGGAGTCGCAGACGAATGTCGCAAGTGGAGAGCCAAACCTTATCTCCCGGAACATAGACTGGGCCAGAAATCTTCCCCCGTCAGCGACTGTCTTGGATCTGTGAATTGCCCTCGGCAGATTGTGGTGAGCTTCGTCCCAGACTCTCTTGCTCTCCCGAAACCAGTAATCCACTGCGGGGACCTCAGATGGTTCACCATCCCAGGGAAATAGAGGGGGTTGGAATCCAAGGATACACTGGAATGGTGTGAGGCCTGTTGTGGGTTGCCGCAGTGAATTTTGGGCATACTCCGCCCAGCCCAGAAACTGGTTCCAGGAGTTCTGGTGACCATTTCAGAAGGTCCTGAGGAATTGTCCCACTTCCTGGATTTTTCTCTCCGTCTTGCCGTTGGTCTGAGGGTGATAGCCAGAGGAGAGGCTCACTGTCACACCTAGGAGTTTAAAAAAACGATGTCCATACCCGGGATATAAATTGGGGTCCTCTGTCTGATACAATATCCTCTGGGATCCCATAATAACGAAAGACGTGACTGAAGAGAAGTTTGGCGGTCTCCAGGGCAGTGGGGAGACCTTTCAGTGGTAATCGTCTGCAGAACTTAGAGAATCGATCTACTATGACGAGGATGCAGGTGTTTCCATCCGACGAAGGTAAGTCCATCATGAAGTCAACTCCTAGGTGTGACCAGGTATTGGCAAGGGATAGAGCTGGAGGAGGGGACCATTCAATGGGACTGATGATGATATCTTCGGGTATTATGGTGGTAGTGGTCTCGGGTGTTTCTGGAGAATCATGTAATCTGGATAAGGCATTGGCACAGACATTCTTAGGGCCAGGGCGGTAGGTAATGGAGAAGTGGAACCTTGAGAAAAACAATGACCACCTGGCTTGACGGGGACAGAATCGTTTAGCATCACAGAGATACTGGAGGTTTTTATGGTCAGTGATCACTTGAAATGGATGGATGGCCCCTTCCAACCAATGTCAACACTCCTCCAGGGCGAGCTTGATGGCCAGGAGTTCTCGGTTACCGATATCGTAATTCCTCTCCGCCGGGCTAAGCTTCCGTGAGAAGTAGGCACATGGATGGAGTAAGTTGGGTGTCCCATGATGTTGAGAGAGGACGGCTCCAACTCCGGAAGTCGAGGCATCCACCTCCACGATGAAAGGGAGTTCTGGGTCTGGATGCGTCAGGACTGGTGCTTGTGTGAAGGTGGATTTGAGGGATTGGAAGGCTGTGGCCGCTTCAGGAGTCCAGAGAAGATTCTTTGGTTTACCTTTGAGTAAGTTGGAGAGAGGAGTGGTGATGATACTGTAGCCTCGTATGAAACGTCTGTAAAAGTTGGCGAATCCAAGAAATCTCTGGACTTCTTTAATCGTGGTGGATTCTGGCCAGGTACTTCCTCTCATCAATGCGGACCCCCTGTCGGTCAATGACATAACCCAAGAACTGGACTGATGGGAGATGAAATGAACACTTCTCGGCCTACAGGAAGAGGTGATGTGCTCTTAGTGTGTGGAGGACCTCCGCAACGTTGGGTTCAATGGGGTCGCTGTTTTCATTTATTTTACTGTCTATGGTTACACCCCCGTCTTGCAGTCTGCAGACATACACGCTTGGGTTCAAAGTATGCGGAAGCAATTCATTTCATAGCGTGAGCGTAAATAGTGAAATTTATGAGAGAAAATCGCCAGATGGCTAATACAAAGTTGTACCACGATGATGTGTTGCAAATGTTGTTTGCCGATTCAGACTCTGCAGGGGAATATTTGCCTTTTGGAAATGACGATCGGCCGTCTACATCTTTGCAGTGCAATGGTGCCACAGTGAAAGGCGAGTGTGTTTACGAAGCACAAACAAGCGATCATTTCAACCCTTTGCTCAACGGGGATGCGGGTGGCAGAGGTGAACATGGTCATAGTGTCCGCAGGAGAGCTGTTGCTGATCGCGCACGCTCTAATGCAATGAATGAGAGGAACCATACTCTCAAGAACTACGAACTGTGTCACATAGATACCTGATTGGGAAGATAGCTGGTCAACTGATCATAAAATAGGCACATGTATTTTATTATGGCACAGTAATACAGTAATAATGTACTACTTTTCCTGTTTTTTTCTGATCATTTGGAATGAAAAAAAAAAAAAAAACCTTGCAAATAAGTTCCAACATCCATTCAATATCTATTATTTCCTGAATATTACTAATGAACTGATCAAAAAGTAGGCTACTGTTCACGTGTTTTACTGCTATATAGTGTAGTAATATAGTAATAATTTAGTATTTTCTACTGTTTTATTGTTGGCTTCATCTTTTCTGATAATTTGGAATGAGGGAAAAAAAAGACACACACAAACATGCAAATATATTCAAACATCAATCCGATATCTGATTTTTCCTGAACTCAGCTATTACTGAACCGAAGTAAAAAAAGAAAAGGCTCCACCAAACAAACACCACTGCAATGCTTCAACGTTGAAAGACAAAAAAGGAAACTGTCAGTTCAGGCTTTTAGACATGCACACAGACACGAGTTTTTACTATCGTGTTACCCAGCATGCAACATTTTGTTGATTGTCACCACTGTTGGGAGTCATATGCTGGTTCTTAATGTCTATGTGTGTCTACAGAGGACTGGAGCTTTTTTTTGCATGCTGTAGTTCTGCTGGGTTGATTAGGCAAAACTCAAATAAAACAAGTCTTAATTTTACTGTAATCAGACCAGGACACAATTACTAGTTAATATCTTCTCTCTACTTTACAGCACCTCATGCAAATGTTATGGACACAGATCTGACACAACAGTCAAGGGTCAAGAGCCCAACTAAAGCAAACACTGATCTCAATGATGGTGGCATCATTTTAACCAATAAAACATCAACATCTGATCCTCTGTATTTCTCAATAACAGCAGGTGTTCACCACTAGTGCACTATCATCATTTAATTAGTCACCTAATTATCTTGTTAACTTTAACTCTTTGAGGACTTGGGATATGACTTGAAGACTTGCTTGTGACTTGAAAGTCCCACCTCTGGCCCAAGGTCTCCAAAGTCCTCTGTGCCAACCATCTTACAACCAGTCCATTACACCTGATCCCCTCTCACCTACTTGGGTAACTCCACAGCACACCAAAACCTATACTCAGTCCTACAGCAGAAAAAAAAAAAAAACAACTCTCTACCTTTTCTGTCAAAAAACCTTGAAAAAGCTTTGCTCGATCAGCTGACTGCTATTTTTCTCACATAATTACCTACTTGAACAGTCAGGCTTCAAAGCCTGGCAAGCCATTGTGACAACTTCTTAAAAAGCAGAAAAAATATAGTTCCTGTTTACAACCAACATACAATCCCCCCCTGCATATTTAACTTATATATTTAATTATTAAAAAAATATATGATGAATAATGAGAATGATTAATAAAAAATGCTCTTACCAGTTTCACCAACGTTAATGAGCAGTAACAAAACTGCAAATGATCAGGGTGAGGCCAGTGTTCCTGTTTTCACATAATGAATGACGTGTGCAACGCGTTTTAAAAATAAACATGTGAAACTTCACTGCATAGCAAAAACATTTTAACAAGGAAAAAGGTCAACATTACATGCAAAACTTTATTCAGGATGAGGTTTTTATGTTGACAACATTTTATATTTTAGCAGGAGGATATGACATGTCACAGTGCAGATATATAGTATGAAAAGCAGGGACTAAACGTGACAAGCAGCACATTAGACTAACATCACACAAGGTGTAAACCTTATCTTTCTTAAAGAAGAAAAAAAAAACTAGCTGAGAAACTTTGTCCACCATAGAGATGCTTATTTTTTCAAACTTACTAGGCCACACTTTGTCCCGACTATGCCAGAGAGGTTGTATACCCCTGGAAATAACAGCAAAACAAATTAAAATAGACAGTAGTTGAAGAACAAAGACATGACTTTCAAGCTCAACACCTTTCTTGACGATGAGTCATAGACCTCTGAATCAACAATCAACTTTAATTTCAAATATTATAAAAGGAGGAATAAGAAGACAGGAGTGACCAAGCCTGTGTGAAGAGGAGAAAGAGGCACTGGGCCACGAATCCACTGCCCCTAAAAGCACACACCACACCAAGATTAACAAAATCGCTTTTAAAGAAAAGTGTAGTGCATAAATACCAAACAAACCATATTAGTATCTGAAATCCAAATCCAAATAAACCACTTAAGATACAAATCCCATACAGCATCATAAACATTCAAACTAGAGAATTGTTAAATAATCCGATAATTACACATAAAATGTTAGCAAAGAGACAAACATAACAATCTAACACACATGCACACCTCTACCGTAATCCAAGAGTGAAATATAGACTGGGTGATACAGCTCGTTGCTGCACTAACCACATTAAATTGCCCACACACTCACACTCTGGCATCGGGGATTTCCTCCCTGGGTTTAACACAGAATTAGCAATGTATGTAAATACACCTGAAGGAGACGGAAAAGGTCAAAGCATCAGGAAGCTATGCAGTCTACTAACCTTTGTGCTATTTATAGAGCGAAATAAATACACACCCAACCCCGTACAAAAATCCTTATTCACTTGGTCACACATATTTAATCTTTAATTAAAAATTTTATCCTGGCGAAACAAACAAGAAAATAAATGATTTCATAAGAACTTCTCAAGAATTAATAGAGTAAACAAATATTGAAGTTGCATCCTTGTAAGCTAGTTTATTCTAACTCTGGCCTTGTGTCACTTCTCTGTTGTCTCTGGCTATCTTTTGAACCTCTAAATATGGCCATCAATGCAGTTTCCTCTGTAGTGACCACAGATGTGAGAGAACAAGTCATGTGCAAACTCACAGCAACATAGTGTTGTTTACTGTGTGATCACGTGATCCTCATGAGAGATGGCCAGAAGAGCGCTGACGTCACAGTCCCGTTGCTCTGACATCTGAAGGCAGATATTGCTGATACTGTTTAACTCTGAATGTAATACCTGGAGAAAATTATGCATTCATATCAAAAGACATTTGTTTTCAGTGACCCCAGAATTTTCTCCTGTAGAGTGAGCTTAGTGCTTATTTGCATTGTTGGGGAGTAAATAGTTACATGTTACAGTATGGCATAACATAATTAAATCACAAAATAAATGTAACTTTATCAATCAATCACCTTTATTTATATAGTGCTTTAAACAAAATACATTGCGTCCAAGCACTGAACAACATTCATTTGGAAAACAGAGTCTCAATAATGCAAAATGATAGTTAAAGGAAGTTCAGCATTGAATTCAGTGATGTCATCTCTGTTCAGTTTAAATAGTGTCTGTGCATTTATTTGCAATCAAGTCAATGCTATTGCTGTAGATGAAGTGACCCCAACTAAGCAAGCCAGAGGCGACAGCGGCAAGGAACCGAAACTCCATCGGTGACAGAATGGAGAAAAAAAAACTTGGGAGAAACCAGGCTCAGTTGGGGGGCCAGTTCTCCTCTGACCAGATGAAACCAGTAGTTCAATTCCAGGCTTCAGCAAAGTCAGACTGTGCAGAAAAATCATCTGTTTCCTGTGGTCTTGTCCTGGTGGTCCTCTGAGACAAGGTCTTTACAGGGGATCTGTATCTGGGGCTCTAGTTGTCCTGGTCTCCGCTGTCTTTTTGGGCAGTAGAGGTCCTTTCTAGGTGCTGATCCACCATCTGGTCTGGATACGTACTGGATCCGGGCGACTGCAGTGACCCTCTGATCTGGATACAGACTGGATCTGGTGGCCACGGTGACCTCGGAACAAGAGAGAAACAGACAAATATTAGCGTAGATGCCATTCTTCTAATGATGTAGCAAGTACATAGGGTGTTATGTGAAGTGTTTCCGGTTCCGGTTTACCTAATTAATGCAGCCTAAAAATCCTTTAACGGATTTGTATATTAAAAGCATATTAGTATGTTATGTGTATGCCAGGTTAAAGAGATGGGTCTTTAATCTAGATTTAAACTCCAAGAGTGTGTCTGCCTCCCGAACAATGTTAGGTAGGTTATTCCAGAGTTTAGGCGCCAAATAGGAAAAGGATCTGCCGCCCGCAGTTGATTTTGATATTCTAGGTATTATCAAATTGCCTGAGTTTTGAGAACGTAGCGGACGTAGAGGAGTATAATGTAAGAGGAGCTCATTCAAATACTGAGGTGCTAAACCATTCAGGGCTTAATAAGTAATAAGCAATATTTTAAAATCTATACGATGTTTGATAGGGAGCCAGTGCAGTGTGGACAGGACCGGGCTAATATGGTCATACTTCCTGGTTCTAGTAAGAACTCTTGCTGCTGCATTTTTGTTTACTAAGCGTGCAGAACAACCACCCAATAAAGCATTACAATAGTCTAACCTTGAAGTCATAAATGCATGGATTAACATTTCTGCATTTGACATTGAGAGCATAGGCCGTAATTTAGATATATTTTTGAGATGGAAAAATGCAGTTTTACAAATGCTAGGAACGTGGCTTTCTAAGGAAAGATTGCGATCAAGTAGCACACCTAGGTTCCTAACTGATGACGAAGAATTGACAGAGCAACCATCAAGTCTTAGACAGTGTTCTAGGTTATTACAAGCAGAGTTTTTAGGCCCTATAATTAACACCTCTTTTTTTCTGAATTTAGCAGTAAGAAATTACTCGTTATCCAATTTTTTATATCGGCTATGCATTCCATTAGTTTTTCAAATTGGTGTGTTTCACCGGGCTGCGTGGAAATATAGAGCTTAGTATCATCAGCATAACAGTGAAAGCTAACACCATGTTTCCTGATGATATTTCCCAAGGGTAACATATAAAGCGTGAAGAGTAGCGGCCCTAGTACTGAGCCTTGAGGTACTCCAAACTGCACTTGTGATCGATATGATACATCTTCATTCACTGCTACGAACTGATGGCGGTCATATAAGTATGATTTAAACCATGCTAATGCACTTCCACTGATGCCAACAAAGTGTTCAATTCTATGCAAAAGAATGCTGTGGTCAATTGTGTCAAACGCAGCACTAAGATCCAATAAAACTAATAGAGAGATACACCCACAATCAGATTATAAGAGCAGATCATTTGTAACTCTAAGGAGAGCAGTCTCAGTACTATGATACGGTCTAAATCCTGACTGGAAATCCTCACACACTGTAAAAAATGATTCACTTTATTTACTCAATAAAATTGTTTAAAATGTTGCATTCAATATTATTAATTAAATTTAACACTTTATAATTAATTATTAATAATCAAATTAGATGGTTACAACCAACCATTCAAAATGAGTAGAATAACATGAAAAAATTAATTAAAATTTTCACAAAAATATTGATTTTATTGAAAACAAAGAAACAAAAAACACTATGCTAAAGAATACTATGTTATACATGCCCGGCCAGTAGTTGGCGATCATGAAACACTATACATGTTCACATTTGTGTTGCTTAAATAGATATGATACAGGCATCATGTTCAGAAGTTTGTGTCTTCAGTCCCCCAAAAGTTATTGAAGACACCTAAGGTTCACAAACAGAATCACTGAAGGAAAAAAAGGTACATTTATAGGGTTACCATTATAGTGGTCCGTGTTTGCTTTAGTTGGGCTCTTGACCCTTTACTTTTTAATGTTACATTTTGTACTGCTGTTGTAACTGAATTATAACAGCTAGATTTGCTGACAGAATTGCGGTGGTCCTGGTTATAATCTTTGTTTGGCCTGAGCATTATAAATTGAGTCTGTTCTCGGAGACAAATTGACATTCATTAAAGCAACATCTGTAATTCTGCAATAGAAGACCTGGATTTTTATGTGAAATCCAGAGTTTAAGAATTCTGATTAAGAAAAAAATTGTGACGGAGAAGGGAAACTTTCTCTTTGGCACTAAGTGACATCAAGAACCAGCATATGATTCTCAAGAATGGTGACAGACAGCATGATGGGATCCATAAATGAGTTTTGATTGGTGGCACCCAGAATGCAGTGCTGCAAGATTTTTGATGGTCACCATTGTTGAGATTCTCAGGCTGATTCTTGATGTTTGTGTGCCTAAATAATTTTTTTTTTTTTTTTTTAAATGTCCAGACCTTATGCTGTTCAAACATAGGACAACTGAAATCCAGACCAAATGCTGTCAAAACAGACAACACCACCTGATCTTACTCTTTATTGGCTTATCTAGCAGCAATATCACAATTACAGCAACCAAAAAAAGTTTTGTTTGAAAGGTTAAGGGTAAAGTTCCCATTTACAGCAAACACTGACCACCGTAATGGTAACCAAAATTTAGATTATTCTCCTGCAGTGATTTTGTTTGTTAACATCAGGTGTCTCCAGTTTTGGTAGCTTGAAAACATGAGCTTTTGAACATGATGCCTGTATCATCTCCATGTAATCAACTAAAACATGACTTTGTAAATTACATTTTTGGGCTGTGTTTCTTAGTCGCCAACTACTGGCCTGGTATGCATAACATAATGTTCATAGTGTGTTGTTTTTCTTAAAGAAATGTTATTTTTTTGTTGTTGTTTCTATTTGTTTAAACTTAGCTTATTTTTTGTGCTATTTAACTCATTTTGAATGGTTAATTTCTAAGTATCTTATTTGATTAATTCTAATGAATTCTTATGTGTTAAATTTAATTAATAATATTGCTTGTAATCTGTTGCCACAATTTTATTAACTAAATATAATGTATTATTTTTAACAGTGTACACCAACTACACACACATTTCCTATCATGTATGCCTATGAAAGATGGTCAAACCAATCACAGTAGGTATGGGGCGGGTTAATTTGTGCCACCCCGCCTCTATATGCAGGCTGCAGCTGGGTGCTTCTCGTTTTATCCAACAAAACCGATATTTTTAAATATATTTTAATTATTTTTTTCATGTTATTTTACTCATTTTGAATAATTTCTTTCAAGCATCTCATTTGATTAATTCCAATTAATTCTAATGTGTTAAATGTAATTAACAATATTGCTTGTAATCTGTTGCCACAATTTAATTGAGTAAATATAGAGTATCACTTTTTACAGTGCATATACCATTTTTCTCTAAGAAGGAATATAATTGTGAGGATACCACCTTTTCTAGTATCTTGGACAGAAAATGGAGATTCAAGATTGGTCTATAATTAACAAGTTCTTTGGGGTCAAGTTGTGTTTTTTTTATGAGAGGCTTAATAACAGCCAGTTTGAAGGTTTTGGGGACATATGCTAATGACAATGAGGAATTAATAATAGTCAGAAGAGGACCTATGACTTCTGGAAGCACCTCTTTTAGGAGCTTAGATGGTATAGGGTCTAACATACATGCTGTTGGCTTAGATGATTTAACAAGTTTATACAATTCTTCCTCTCCTATAGTAGAGAATGAGTGGAACTGTTCCTCAGGGGGTCTATAGTGCACTGTCTGATGTGATACTGTAGCTGACGGCTGAATGGTTGCAATTTTATCTCTAATAGTATCGATTTTAGAAGTAAAGTAGTTCATAAAGTCATTATTGTTGTGGTATTGGGAAATGTCAACACTTGTTGAGGCTTTATTTTTTCGTTAATTTAGCCACTGTATTGAATAAGTACCAGGGGTTATGTTTGTTTTCTTCTAAAAGAGAAGAAAAGTAGTCAGATCTAGCAGTTTTTAATGCTTTTCTGTAGGAGATGCTACTTTCCCGCCAAGCAATACGAAATACCTCTAGTTTTGTTTTCCTCCAGCTGCGCTCCATTTTTCGGGCTGCTCTCTTTAGGGTGCGAGTATGCATATTATACCATGGTGTCAACCTGTTTTCCTTAACCTTCCTTAAGTGTAAAGGAGCAACTGTATTTAAAGTGCTAGAAAAGAGAGAGTCCATAGTTTCTGTTACATCATCAAGTTGTTCTGAGGTTTAGGATATGCTAAGGAATTTGGATACATCAGGAAGAAAACTTAAAAAGCAGTCTTTTGTGGTAGAAGTGATGGTTCTTCGATACTTGTAACAGGAAGTAGAATTTACAATTTTGGCTATATGAAGTTTGCACAGAACTAAATAATGATCTGAGATATCATCACTTGGCTGAATAATTTCAACACTATCAACATCAATTCCATGTGACAGGATTAAATCTAGAGTATGATTTCGACAATGAGTAGGTCCTGAAACATGTTGTCTAACACCAATAGAGTTCAGAATGTCTATAAACGCTGATCCCAATGCATCTTTTTCATTATCGACATGGATATTAAAATCACCAACTATTAAAACTTTATCTGCAGCCAGAACTAACTCGGATGTAAAATCACCAAACTCTTTAATAAAGTCTGTATGGTGTCCTGGTGGCCTGTATACAGTAGCCAGTACAAACATAACAGGGGATTTATCATTAATATTGGTTTCTCTGGATAATGTTATATGAAGCACCATTACTTCAAACGAGTTATACTTGAAGCCTGCCCTCTGAGAAATCCTGAAAACGTTGTTATAAATTGAAGCAACTCCTCCCCTTATGCCTTTTAGACGCGGCTCAGGTTTATAACAGTAATCTTGGGGGGTGGACTCATTTAAAATAATGTAATCATCAGGTTTTAGCCAAGTTTCTGTCAAACAGAGCACATCTATATTATGATCAGTTATCATATTATTTACAAAAAGTGTTTTCGTAGAAATGGATCTGATATTCAATAAGCCACGCTTTATCATTTGTTTATCCATATTGCATTTATTTTTATTTGTTGAACCTCAATTAAATTGTTAGCCTTAACTTGGTTTGGACATTTTTTGTATTTTCTAGTTCGGGGAACAGACACAGTCTCTATAGTGTGATATCTATGTGAAAGAGTCTCTATGTGCTGAGAATTAGCTGAGCTCTGTGACGGGAGGCAGCTAGCAGACGGTCGGTTTAGCCAGTCTGTCTGCTTCCTGACCTGGGCCCCAGTTAGTCAAGTATAAACACTAAGACTATTTGCCATATTTCTAGAGAGAAGAGTGGCGCCAACCCAGAAGGGATGAAGACAATCTCTTTTAAACAGGTCAGGTCTGCCCCAAAAGCTCGTCCAATTGTCTATGAAACCTATGTTATTCTGTGGGCACCACTTAGACATCCAGCCATTGAGTGATGACAATCTGCTATGCATCTCGTCACCACGGTAAGCAGGGAGGGGACCAGAGCATATTACAGTGTCTGACATCGTGCTTGAGACTTCATACACCTCTTTAAAGTTATTTTTAGTGATCTCCGACTGGCGAAGTCGAACATCATTAGCGCCGGCATGAATAACAATCTTACTGTATTTACGTTTAGCATTAGCCAGCACTTTTAAATTTGGCAAGATGTCAGACGCTCTGGCTCCCGGTAAACATTTGACTATGGTGGCTGGTGTCTCTATATTCACCAATAACTAGAGCAGGGGTTCCCAAACTTTTTAGCCCGCGACCCCATGATAAATGCGCTGCTGCCCCGCGACCCCCCCCCCCCCAAAAAAAAAAAAACACAAAAAAAACCACCTCTGGTCGCGTGAAATGTACAGCAAATCGATTTTATGCCCAGTCTCAAAGCACACGAAGTTATATTTTATTATTCTGCGAACTCGTTCATTATTCTGCCATCAGGAACCAGTCAGTAAGTCTGAGCTGCTCACACGCGTGCTAACACCCGTGCGCGCACACACACACGCGCGCGCACACACACACACACACTCATGCTAATCCGCTAGATGTGTCACTTTATGCTTTCCATGGTGACGCGTCATTGCTTGTCACGTGACATACCGCAGCAACAACAGAGCTGAATGAATGATCTGCTTTTGTCATTTTTCCTTTTTTATTCAAAATATTAACAAATTTGCTAGATATGGCATGAAATAGCTGATATTCCGATTGTCAAATATATGCAAGTGGAAGTGTTTTGTTGTTTAAACACTTTTATAACGATCGCGTTAGTTGAGCTGTATGCGCGATGGGCGCCGCCATCTTAGTTTGTGCAGCAGACGCAGTTCAGAGAATCAGATCTGTTGGATTTACAACACGTGAATTCATCCACTTCTCCCGAAATACATAAAAGTAAGTGGCTGGAGAACTGGGAGAATAATGGAGTAAACTTTAAAGTTACTTACACAATGTGTATCTGATATGAATAAAATGTGTCTAATTATAATGAAAAAGATTATTATTGCCTCTTCCTTTGACATCAGTGTGTATTTTACAAACTCTAAATGTATTGTTTTTTCTAGTACTTATATGTCTGAAACCTAAAATAAACATTATGTGGTTGAAAACACTGAAAAGTTGTGATGACAGCTCTGAGCGCACTTGTCTCTGGCTCAGTGCCAGCCAACTCGCGAGAGCACATTTGAATTTCACGTCATGCACTGACCGGTGTGGTCGTACACTCCAGGGACTAGCCTAGACTGATCACACCGGTGTGATCGTACGTGCGATGCGAAAGAGTTACATTAATTGAAACAAAAATATATAAAGCCTATATCGAAATCATCTCGCGACCCCTCTGCCGGGGTCCCGCGACCCACCGTGGGGTCGCGACCCCTACTTTGGGAACCACTGAACTAGAGCACTTTCATCAGGTTTCTCAGTGGGTGCATCACTGAGTGGGGAGAACCTGTTTAATGTTTTGATCGGAACAGAAGAGCGGTGTTTTGACCCACGACTACGCTGCCTCACCGTCACCCAGTTACCCTGCTGCAGGGGCTCTGCTGGAACCGGACAATGTACAGGAATCCCTGAGCTAGACGCATCCAAAGCCGTATCTAGAGCCCTAACATTCTTACTGTCCTCAATTAAAGTTTGGATGCGTGTCTCTAATTCTGAAATCTTCTCTGTCATCCTAACTATTTCCCTGCATTTATCACATGTGAATCCCTCATCAGCGACAGAGATAGATAAACTGTACATGTGGCAAGAGGTGCAAATAACGATAGAAGGCGAAGCCATTACTCACCGTGCTTGATGAAATATTCTTACTGCGGTTGTTTGATGAACTTGTGAAAAACTGCAGCGTGAGAGAGGAGAGGAGAGGAGAAAAGAAAACGCTAATGACAAGCTAACGAGTGCTAACGCTTTGCAGGTGTAACTTACTGCACTCACGGAAAAGTGAACGATCAAATTTAATCTGATAAGATTGATCGATAATATCAGAAATATGGTGTAAGTTATATTTTACAACTTAAAAACAAACATAACAAACAAACAGTGATAGTAAGATTTTAGAGAAAAAAATAAAAATAATAACAGCTACACAGAGCTACGATTAGCTACAGAAGGCCAACAGGCAGTAGAGAAAACACTGTCCAACAGCGACACCAACAGGCAGGAGGGACACAGTCAGCTGCAGTTACTTAGAAAAAAATAGGAATTACCTACTTCTGAAAATGTTAGTAATTACAAATAGTGATGGGAAGTTCGATTATTTTCCGCAAACCGGTTCTTTCGGACGGTTCGATTCAATAAACCGGTTGAAAAAACCGGTTCATCGGTTCTTTCACGCTCGACGTAATGACGTCATTGGCGATGACGTAATGGCGTCACGTCTATCAAACATTCAAATATATAAAGTTAGTAATCATAACTTTAGTCAGTTAAAACCTCATAATCATGAAAAGTTTACATTTAAGTTTTGCAACAACACCTAAATACAGTAACAGCAATAATGTGCATATGAGGATTTAAGTCTTGAAGATATAAAGTAAATAAATTAGGTGTCATCAGCGCAGAAACCATGATCCACTTACTAAACATAATCCATTGCGATGTATTTGTTATTAAATGAATTTACGTTTCGCCAGATTGCCCTTCATCCAAGCCCTCGAAATAACATTACTAGTACAGAATCAGAATAAATCGCCAAAAGAATCCCTCCGGTTCAGACATGCTGTGAGTCAGTTGGCTTCACGCTGAATCGCGCATGTGCAGTATCATCAGTTCATCGGTTCTCAATTCGGACGCGTCCGACAGAAACGATTCTCGGTTGAGTGTACTGATGATCCGAAAACTGATGCAACCGGTTCTTGACTCGAGAACGAGAATCGCTCTAACCGGCACGTGCTGCAGTTCAGTCTCATCAGCTGCTCTGCTCGTGTTCATGTTCTGTTTACTACAAACTCAATTTGTGAATGTGTCATCATTAACTATAAATACAGTACAGATATCTCATAAATCATCCCTTATTCCTATATTAAACATAAGAGTCTTTAGAGTCTTAATTATTGTCCAACTTCCCTGAAAACCCATTTGGCCTATACATTATATACAATATACAGATTGGAAACATTAATCTAAAAAAATAATAATAAAAAAAAAATCAAAATAAAATATAGTTATTTTATCAAACTTTCCGATGTTTAACAACATACAAAATTACACGCATGCGCAATATCATCAGTTCATCGGTTCTCAATTCGGACGCGTCCGACAGAAACGATTCTCGGTTGAGTGTACTGGTGATCCGAAAACCGAAGCAACCGGTTCTTGACTCGAGAACGAGAATCAGCTCATCGGTTCTCAAATCGGACGCGTCCGACAGAAATGATTCTCGGTTGAGTGTACTGGTGATCCGAAAACCGAAGCAACCGGTTCTTGACTCGAGAACGAGAACTGCTCCAGCAGTGGGCGTGTTCGTTCATTATCTGGCTCAGCTCGGTGTTCATCTTCAGTTCGGTCTTCACAGCATTTCATTCAGTGTACTGTTTGAGTAAATGGATTACCCCGGGATATTGGTTTATTCTGACTCAGAGGGAGTGTCAGTCACGTTAAAAAAGTTAACAGCTTAAGTAATTTGTGAATTTATGCTTATTGGAGACGTGAACCCTTTCAAACGATTCAGTTCGATTTGGTGAACTGGTTCAACCGGTTCACTTAGAAGAACCGGTTAAATTGAACGATTCGTTCACGAATCGGCCATCACTAATTACAATCAATCAATCAATCACCTTTATTTATATAGTGCTTTAAACAGAATACATTGCGCCAAAGCACTGAACAACATTCATTTGGAACAGTGTCTCAATAATTCAAAATGATAGTTAAAGGCAGTTCATCATTGAATTCAGTTATGTCATCTCTGTTCAGTTGAAATAGTGTCTGTTTTTATTTGCAATCAAGTCAATGATATCGCTGTAGATGAAGTGACCCCAACTAAGCAAGCCAGAGGCGACAGCGGCAAGGAACCGAAACTCCATCGGTGACAGAATGGAGAAAAAAACCTTGGGAGAAACCAGGCTCAGTTGGGGGGCCAGTTCTCCTCTGACCAGACGAAACCAGTAGTTCAATTCCAGGCTGCAGCAAAGTCAGATTGTGCAGAAGAATCATCTGTTTCCTGTGGTCTTGTCCTGGTGGTCCTCTGAGACAAGGTCTTTACAGGGGATCTGTATCTGGGGCTCTAGTTGTCCTGGTCTCTGCTGTCTTTCAGGGCAGTAGAGGTCCTTTCTAGGTGCTGATCCACCATCTGGTCTGGATACGTACTGGATCCGGGTGACTGCAGTGACCCTCTGATCTGGATACAGACTGGATCTGGTGGCCACGGTGACCTCGAGAACCGATGAACTGATGATATTGCGCATGCGTGTAATTTTGTATGTTGTTAAACATCGGAAAGTTTGATAAAATAACTATATTTTATTTTGATTTTTTTTTTTATTTTATTATGTGAAGTGTTCCGGTTCCAGTTTACCTAATTAATGCAGCCTAAAAATCCTTTAACGGATTTGGATATTAAAAGCATATTAGTATGTTATGTGTATGCCAGGTTAAAGAGATGGGTCTTTAATCTAGATTTAAACTGCAAGAGTGTGTCTGCCTCCCGAACAATGTTAGGTAGGTTATTCCAGAGTTTAGGCGCCAAATAGGAAAAGGATCTGCCGCCCGCAGTTGATTTTGATATTCTAGGTATTATCAAATTGCCTGAGTTTTACAAAGGGGATTACATTTGAATATTTACATGCATCCACATGTTAACTGATTTCTTTCCTAAATTGCACTGACTATGGTGTAGAGTTGTGACGTTCGCGAACGAACCGATTATTTTGAACGGCTCATAAACATGAACGATGGGAGCCGAGTCGCGACTGGAGAGGAGCCGTTCTTTCTATCGTTCTTTTTTCCTATGCGTGTTCATACAAATGAGCTCCTCCAGGAGAGAGAACAGTTATAGGGGGAGGGGCGCACCCAGCGCAGGCCAACCCTTTATAGCGTGATGATATTAGTTATTAGTTGTGCATGCATTTACATTGCATTTTGTGTTCATTTAAAACTTATTTTAAAATCATTAAAAATGTTCTTTTGTGATACTGTACTTGTATAGAAATGTTTCACTAAAAGCTGTTTTCCACAGACATTCATTGCAGCCCACTTTGTTATTGTTCATTGACTTGAAGGGGCTGATGTCCTATTTGCAAAGTTTACAGTAGTAATAGTATGTAGTATGTAGACATTTCCATTTTATTTATTCTAATTTTATCTACTTAAAAAAAAAAAAAGTTTTCTATCAAAATGTTCTTGTGTGATAACAATGTTCTTGTGTGGAAGTGTTTGTAGTAAAAGCTGTTTTGCACAGAAATTCATTGCAGCCGGCTTTGTTTTTTATGTTTATTTGTGAGTAGGTATTGTATGAATAACATAAGTCAACGTAGTTTTACACACACACACACACACTTTGTACTAAAGGTAAATCAAAATAATGATGTCACTGTCTAAGCAGAGGGATTTGTGCAACCCTATGGAATATAGTCGACACATGAGAAATGAGGTAATAATCAATATTTCAGAATAATTCAAACTCAGATATTGGTGTGTGATATCTGAGCTTTAATTATTTGACTACAAATCTCACCTCATAATACCTCCCAGTGATTATTTCCAGGATAAACTGAGATGCTCCCAAGCTGGCTTCTTAAAACTGACTAAATATTTAAAAAGAGCCAAAAGAGCCATTCTTTTGAACGGCTCTTTGAAAGGAACGGATCGCGAAGATCCGGATCCCCTCAAAGAGCCATAAATCCCATCACTACTATGGTGAGACATACAGTCCTATTTTCTGTTAGTCTGGTTCCAAACCCGCCATTCGATAATTCTGGCTCTAATAAATCATTGTTTAGAGTTAGGGTTAGTCAAATCATTGTTTAGTCGTAACTGACAATGCTTCATCTTGCACGCTCTTCTTGCCTGTGGTTTATTTATTTATTACAGTGTCACCAGATCTGAGGAGACAAAAAAGCAACCAGACCTGTGAAAACAAGCCCAAAACAAGCGACTTTTTCTATGGAGCCCCCCCTAGCAGTGGTGGACAGTAACGGAGTAGCTTTACGTCTGATGTTGCTAAAAGTAAGTTATTAATGTCCACATTTAGGATTAATTATTGTAACTGAAAATCATATTTAGGTCAAAATTGTCAGTTGTTTGGGGACTAAATCCGCTGTAAAGAGTGATCTGTTTAAGGCCACTGAAATGCTCGAGTGCAGACGATGCAGACACATCAATCAGCGTCTCTGTTTTAGGTAAAACAAAAAAAATTATAAAACATTAAACTAACACAGATTAAATAAAATAACTTCCCCTACCGGTAACTTCCTATTTTATGCAAAAATATTGATTTCATTGGACAAAAAACAAACAAACAAAAAAGACTATGCTAAAGAATACTATGTTATGCATGCCAGGCCAGTAGTTGGCGATCATGAAACACCCTTCAAAAACATTATATGCATGCACATGACATTAGCCTTTTTACAAATTTGGTCTGAGTTGGGTGTGTCTTATCAATAACATGTGTCCTGTGATTGAACAATCTAAGCTCTGGTGTTTTCAGCATTATCAGAGAAATTCTTAGAAGCACCTCTGATCAAAACCTTGTAAAAAAAAAGAAAGAAAAGTGTTTTCGTTTAGACACACAGACATCAAGAATCAGCCTGAGAACCTCAACAATGGTGACCATCAAAAAGCATGTTGCACTGCATTCTGGGTGCCACCAATCAAAACTCATTTTATGGCTCCCATCATGCTTTGCGGCATGAAGAAATAATGAGCAACAATTCTATAGTATTTTGTTTTGTGATTCTTACAGTTCTTCTGAATATGCTTTTTGTCACCATCCTTGAGATTCATACGCTGGTTCTTGATGTGACTGTGTGCCAAAAGAAAGCTCCCCTTTCTCTGTTTTAAACAGAATTATAAAACTCTGGTTTACACTGAAAATTCCTCTTTTTTTTAAATCACAGGGCTACAATAATGAATGTTATTTTAATCAGGGTATCTTCCGTCCATTCCAAATCCGTTTTAAATTAGAAAACGAAAGACTCAAGAGGATTCAAGTGAGAGAACATGAATTAAATAACGAGAATTGGAAAATGGCTTGTTTATTCGTTATTCCATCTAGGTTAACAAACGGAAAATGAGTTTTTGACTTTATTTCTCATTTTGTCGTTTGGGGTTTAAAAAACGGTTCATGGCTTCAATATTTCATTCGCACTTGTGGGCGGAGCTGAAACACTCCTTTCATCTGATTGGTCGGATCGCTCCGCCTTCAACTCGGTCTCCTCAGTCTTTCAGAATAAGAGTCTTACAAGAGCAATATCTGAAACCAGATGTAGACACATAATTGACAACAACAAAAATTTTATTGTTTCACCAAATTCAGCTCCGAACTTCAGACTCGTTTGACTCGTTGCTGTAACTGGTCAGACTTTTTCCTTCTCAAAAAATCCTAGTGACTTTCATTATCTGAGCGATGAAAGTCTTACACTTAAGGTCCACTAGAGGGGGAGACAGGATTCATGTTTATGTAAGTTTAAATGACAGATAAATACATGAATTTCATGTGTACTACCATGAATATGCCATATCTGTGTAACACAGGTTCTTCAATGATAGATGGTGTGGTGGGGGGTATACCTTAGCTCAATGATAACTGTATAATAGAAAACAACATTAACTACTGCAGCTGGTGCCAAATAAAAATGATTAAGTTTTGGAAAACTGCAAGTCAAATGTACTTGCACAAATGACTTGCTGTTACATAATACCCCGTATGCGTTGTTGGGGACGTTTTCGTCCACTAGGGGGTAAAGTTGAGTCTTATTTTGGCCACAACTTTCTCTGTGTTGCAGCTAATGGAATGATTGGTGACAAATCTTATTTTGACACTTATTTTGGGAAAATGCTTGAAATTTTTCAAAAACTCAACAGTATACTGTGGGTAAATTCACTACCCTTTTGTTATGTTCGGGATGAAAACACCCACTAAATTAAAATGCTGTAAAAATGTCTCAGATAAAGATTTTTTTTTTTTTGATAAATCTATTAATCACCCTCAGTCCTGATCAAACTACCAAATGTTTAAAAAAAAATCCAAGATTTTAACTCTTTGATTACCAAGTTCATAAATGATGTCACTGATTTGGGAAGAAAAAAAAACACACAAAATGACATATTTTCAATATAAAAAGTAATTGTGGACTGGATATTTTTTTTTACCTTTTATGACAGTCTTGGGCATGTCAAAGATTAGTAACTGTAGATTGGCTTTGATGTATTGTTAGTTTTGTGCAGCATTAGATTTTATTTTTTTCTCCCTCATTTATTGTTGGTAGCTGTTTTTGTCCCACACTGTAAACCCCGACAAGTTAACTTAACTCAAACCGTTTGAGTAAACAGATTGCCTTGATTTAAACCATGTAAGTTTTAAAACTTTGCATTCAAGTAATTAAGTGATTAACTAAGTGCTGATTGAGAATTAGTGATGAACAGCTGCTGTTAACAAACAGAATCACTGAAGAAAAGAGAAACACAAGAACTACTACAACTGACTTCAGACACAGTCTTAGATTAAATAAACTGAAATAAAATACATGAAATCTCTCAAGATCTGATTAAACAACCCCACAAACAGCATCACCAGCTGCACTTATTAATAACCAGACTGACTTTATTTCTGTCAGACGTCTACAGAAGATCTTATTGAGAATGAACTAAGGTTTAGATGTTGATTTATTGTTTCATTTGAAGTAACCATGTTAGAGATCAGTGTTTGCTTTAGTTGGGCTCTTGACCCTTGACTTCTGTCTTAGTCTTTTCTTTGGCTGTTATAACCATGTGTCTCTAAAACACATTTGTTGTAACTCAAAAGCCCAGAAGAAAAGCCGTCAGGTGTTAACCTGTACCTAGGTGTAGGTTGTTATACTTTATATTGATGATAATCATCAATTATTGATTCATAAGAAGTCTAATCTCTGATTAAATAAGTGTTATGTAATTTGATTGATTACAGTAAAAGTGATCCTAAGACCCAGGGGTTCTGTGATAATCCGTTAATACAAAGACTTTCCAAACAGTGTGGACTTCTATAGTGTCGATTAGTCACACACAGACATCAATAATCAGCATATGAACCTCAACAATGGTGACCTTAAAAAAAAAAAAAAAATCCTGCAGATCATGCTGGGCGCCATGGATGAGTTTTGTTCTACAATAGTACCCAGCATGCATTGCAGCATGTTTTTTTTGTCACCATTGTTGAGGTTCATATTCTGATTATTGATGTCTGTGTTTGACCAGTTACTGCCATAGAAGACAAAAGTCTGTGTACAAAATGTTTATGAAGTCATTTTAATATTAATTGAATATTACAGAATCACTGCCTCTTAGTGTCATTTTTACTAGGTCCACTTCTACTAATTACACATCAGAGATTAGACTCTGAATGGATCAATAACTGTGAATAGTTATCATCACCTTTATAAAGTATAACAACCTACACCTAGGTACAGGTTAACACCTGATGGCTTTTCTTCTGGGCTTTTGAGTTACAACAAATGTGTTTTAGAAACACACAGTTATAACAGCCAGAGAAAAGACTAAGACAGAAATCAAGGGTCAAGAGCCCAACTAAAGCAAACGCTGATCTCTAACATGGTTACTTCAAATGAAACAATAAATCAACATCTAAACCTTAGTTCATTCTCAATAAGATCTTCTGTAGACGTCTGACAGAAATAAAGTCAGTCTGGTTATTAATAAGTGGAGCTGGTGATGCTGTTTGTGGGGTTGTTTAATCAGATCTTGAGAGATTTCATGTATTTTATTTCAGTTGATTTCATCTAAGTCTGTGTCTGAAGTCAGTTGTAGTAGTTCTTGTGTTTCTCTTTTCTTCAGTGATTCTGTTTGTTAGCAGCAGCTGTTCATCACTAATTCTCAATCAGCACTCAGTTAATCACTTAATCACTTAATTGCAATGTACATCTTTCAGTGAACTCAACTGAATTAAGTTCAGAGTACTCATAACTGTTAGTTTTTTCAACTTAAATGGTTTAAGGCAATCAGTTTCCTCAAACGGTTTGAGTTAACATAACTTGTCAGGTTTGAGTGAGGCTGTGTCTGAAGTAGCTTGTTGTTCCTTTCTCTCTTTTCTTCAGTGATTCTGTTTGTTAACAGCAGGTGTTCATCACTAAAGCTCAATTATCACTCAGTTAATCACTTAATCACTTAATTGCAATGCATATCTTCTTTCAGGGAACTCAACTGAATTAAGTTCAGATTACTCTTAACTGTTAGTTTTTTCAACTTAAATGGTTTAAGGCAATCGGTTTCCTCAAACGGTTTGAGTTAACATAACTTAAGGATATCTGTTTACTCAAACCGTTTGAGTAAAGTTTACTTGTCGGGTATTACAGTCAAGGCAATCAGTTTACTCAAACGATTTGAGTTGAGTTAACTTGTCGGGTTTTACAGTGCAATGACTTCCATTATAACTACATTTTTTTTGATTGCAAAGCCATGACACCATATAATCATGCACTCTTGATTGTTGGTGGTTTTCCCTGTTGGGAAGAGGTAACATTTGTTATTTTTACAGTTGATCACTAGGTGGGACCATTAACCCTTTAGGCCTGTGCAAAAAAAGGCTTAGTTTCTGGCCTGTATATAGAGTTATATGGAGTTTAACAGCAAATTATAGTGTGTGTGCGTGTGTGTGTGTTTGAGAGAGAGAGAGAGAGAGAGAGAGAGAGGGAGAGAGAGAGAGTGTGTGAGAGAGATCTTTGTTTACTTACCTTGATGTATCTGAAAAAATCCAAATATGCACCTCATGCTCTCAGAACTACATGGACTAAACAATAAAAAAAAAGAAGTGTGTTTATGCACCTGCTGACTTTTGATGGTGAAAAGAACGGAGGGCCTATGTGTGAAATGTTTGTCTTTTCTTGATGGTGAAGCCAGTTTAAAACCTTTAAATCTTATTAAAAAAAAATACTTTGAACATAATTGATTATGGACCAAAATGCAATACCAACTTCAAATAAACAGCAACTCGCTGGAGGGGTCAAGCTGCATAATCATTTCTAAAACTCTGGTTAAAGTCAAGCCCTTTCTCGTATTGCTTGCTGCTCTTCTCACCATCAAATGACCAGAAGCATGGCATACAAGTGTTTAAATCCATGTACTGTTTTTGTTTAGTCTATACTTATCACCACCATTAAAAGGCAGCAGGTGCATAAATACACTTTTGTTTACTCAATGTAGTTCTGAGAGCTGAGGTGTACATTTAGATTTTCTCAAATACATCAAGGTAAGTGCGCAAAAGTCTCTCTCTCTCTCTCTCTCTCTCTCTCTCTCTCTCTCTCTCTCTCCTACACACATACACACAATATAATTTGCTGTTATACTCCACATAACTCTATATACAAGTCAGAAACTAAGCTTTTTTTTCAGAGGCCTATCTAATGGGTTGATGGTCCCACCTAGTGATCAACTGTAAAAAATAACAAATTTTACCTCTTCCCAACAGGGAAAACCACAAACAATCAAGAATGCATGATTATGTTTCATGGCTTTGCAATCAAAAATGTAATTATAATGGAAGTCAGTGAAAAAAAAACATCCACCAACAATAAATTAGGGGGAAAAAATTTATCTAATGCTCATAGCAGTTTAATTGAGTGAATGTTTTCATACCGAACATAACGAAGGGGTAGTGAATTTGAACAATGCACAAGGGATACATAATAATTTTTATTTGGCACCAGCCGCAATTAATGTTGACAGCTAGCAGGAGTGTGGTGGGGTGCGAGGTCTGTTTTGACCAATGGATGGAGACCTCAAGGCAGTGGCCTTAATGCTTATCTGAAGATTTGTCTTTATAGATTACAGTTTACATTGTACTTACTGAAGTACACCTCTGCATGCAGACACCCAACTGTACAAATTCATTTATAGATTTAAAACCCAGTCCTGAACCGGGAGAACCATGTTCTGCAGAGTACAGTTCCAACACACTTGCTTGGACATTGCTACTGATCCTGAAGACCTTGCTTAGCTTAGGTGTGTTTATTTGGGGTAGCTAAACTTTGCAGGGCACTGGCCATCCAAGAGGAGGACTGAGAGTCCTGACATTAGCATTTACATTCAGTGCATGTGATTTATCAACACTGAGTACATCTTAAAATGTACAGCTCATGAAAAATAAAAGTTCTAGATGGACAAACATTAAATGCATAAACCAGTGTGAATAAAAAATATATTAAAATACATTTGGAGGTAGGTTGAAAAAGCCAGAATGGGAAGTTTTAAAGTACAGCTTGAAGTGTGAAGTTTATTCTTGTACACAGATATGGCATATTCATGGTAGTACACATGAAATTAATGTATTTATTTGCCATTTTACGTAAATAGAAATCCTGTCTCCCCCTCTAGTGGACATTAAGTGTAAGACCTTCATCGCTCAGATAATGAAAGTTACTAGGATTTTGGAGAAGGAAATTTGGTGAAACATTAAAATTTTAGTCGTTGTCAATTACTCTCATAATAAATGATAATAATGTTCAAATATATGTTGGCTTTCTCAAGGCCAACAAAGAAGACTAAAAGAAAAACCATTCAATTTAGTATGTAATAAAACGAATATTACTAATTTATTTCATAAATTTAACTTTATTAATTTTCCCAATTAATTATTAATGTCACACACACACATTTCCACTTCACTTTTATCCAAGGAGACAGAACTATTTGCACTGTATTTACAGTGGGACAATATTCATACAATACTATAACCTAGAAATAAATTAAAGGGGTGACTTGCAAGTCACAGCAGCACAAATTATGTGGGCAGCAACATCTGACGCAAATATTATGTTAATTAGCAGTGAGCGGTGGTTTCAGACACTACTCTTATAAGACTCTTATTCTGAAAGAATGTAAGACCGAGTTGAAGGCGGAGCGATTGGACCAAGCAGATGAAAGGAGCGTTTCAGCTCCGCCCACAAGTGCGAATGAAATATTGAAGCCATAAACCGTTTTTTAAACCCCAAACGACAAAATGAGAAATCAAATCAAAAACTCATTTTCCATTTGTTAACTTAGATGAAATAATGAATAAACGAGCCATTTTTCCATTTCTCGTTATTTAATTCATGTTCTCTCACTTGAATCCTGTTGAGTCTTTCGTTTTCTGTTTTTTAATTTAAAACGGATTTGGAATGGACGGAAGAAACCCTGATTTATTTTGTCTCAGAGATCAGACTCTGAATTAATTCAGGATGAACAAAGATTATGTAATAGCATGACCAACACTACCTGATCATCTTTATTCATAGTTTGTCTAGCTGTTATAACTGAGTTACAACAGCAATACAAAATGTAATATTAAACCATCAAGGGTCAAGAACACAACTAAAGCAAGCACTGACCACTGTAATGGTAACCAATAATTTACCCTTTGATTCTGTTTGTGAACTTTAGGTGTCTTCAATAACTCTGTTTGGGGGGCCTTAAGACACAGCCTTTTGAACATGATGCCTGTATCATATTTATGTAAGCAACAAAAATGTGAATTTGTAAAAAGGCTGATGTCATGTGCATGCATATAATGTTTCGTGATCCCCATCTACTGGCCTGGCATGCATAACATAGTATTCTTTAGCATAGTGTTTTTTTGTTTGTTTGTTTTTTGTCCATTGAAATCAATATTTTCATGTAAATTTTATTCAATTTTTTCATGTTATTCTACTCATTTTTAATGATTATTTCTACTTAATTAAAATGTGTTAAATTTACTTAATAATATTGCTTGTACATTTTTGACACAATTTTACTGAATAAATATAGGGAAACACTTTTTACAGTGTATTTTTAGGAGTCCGTTGCGGGTCCGTGGCGGATATACACTGTAAAAAATGATTCACTTTATTTACTCAATAAAATTGTTTAAAATGTTGCATTCAATATTATTAATTAAATTTAACACTTTATAATTAATTATTAATAATCAAATTAGATGGTTACAACCAACCATTCAAAATGAGTAGAATAACATGAAAAAATTTATTAAAATTTTCACAAAAATATTGATTTTATTGAAAACAAAGAAACAAAAAACACTATGCTAAAGAATACTATGTTATACATGCCAGGCCAGTAGTTGGCGATCATGAAACACTATACATGTTCACATTTGTGTTGCTTAAATAGATATGATACAGGCATCATGTTCAGAAGTTTGTGTCTTCAGTCCCCCAAAAGTTATTGAAGACACCTAAGGTTCACAAACAGAATCACTGAAGGAAAAAAAGGTACATTTATAGGGTTACCATTATAGTGGTCCGTGTTTGCTTTAGTTGGGCTCTTGACCCTTTACTTTTTAATGTTACATTTTGTACTGCTGTTGTAACTGAATTATAACAGCTAGATTTGCTGACAGAATTGCGGTGGTCCTGGTTATAATCTAGCACAATCTTTGTTTGGCCTGAGCATTATAAATTGAGTCTGTTCTCGGAGACAAATTGACATTCATTAAAGCAACATCTGTAATTCTGCAATAGAAGACCTGGATTTTTATGTGAAATCCAGAGTTTAAGAATTCTGATTAAGAAAAAAATTGTGACGGAGAAGGGAAACTTTCTCTTTGGCACTAAGTGACATCAAGAACCAGCATATGATTCTCAAGAATGGTGACAGACAGCATGATGGGATCCATAAATGAGTTTTGATTGGTGGCACCCAGAATGCAGTGCTGCAAGATTTTTGATGGTCACCATTGTTGAGATTCTCAGGCTGATTCTTGATGTTTGTGTGCCTAAATAATTTTTTTTTTTTTTTTTAAATGTCCAGACCTTATGCTGTTCAAACATAGGACAACTGAAATCCAGACCAAATGCTGTCAAAACAGACAACACCACCTGATCTTACTCTTTATTGGCTTATCTAGCAGCAATATCACAATTACAGCAACCAAAAAAAGTTTTGTTTGAAAGGTTAAGGGTAAAGTTCCCATTTACAGCAAACACTGACCACCGTAATGGTAACCAAAATTTAGATTATTCTCCTGCAGTGATTTTGTTTGTTAACATCAGGTGTCTCCAGTTTTGGTAGCTTGAAAACATGAGCTTTTGAACATGATGCCTGTATCATCTCCATGTAATCAACTAAAACATGACTTTGTAAATTACATTTTTGGGCTGTGTTTCTTAGTCGCCAACTACTGGCCTGGTATGCATAACATAATGTTCATAGTGTGTTGTTTTTCTTAAAGAAATGTTATTTTTTTGTTGTTGTTTCTATTTGTTTAAACTTAGCTTATTTTTTGTGCTATTTAACTCATTTTGAATGGTTAATTTCTAAGTATCTCATTTGATTAATTCTAATGAATTCTTATGTGTTAAATTTAATTAATAATATTGCTTGTAATCTGTTGCCACAATTTTATTAACTAAATATAATGTATTATTTTTAACAGTGTACACCAACTACACTGTAAAAAATGATTCACTTTATTTACTCAATAAAATTGTTTAAAATGTTACATTCAATATTATTAATTAAATTTAACACTTTATAATTAATTATTAATAATCAAATTAGATGGTTACAACCAACCATTCAAAATGAGTAGAATAACATGAAAAAATTAATTACAATTTTCACAAAAATATTGATTTTATTGAAAACAAAGAAACAAAAAACACTATGCTAAAGAATACTATGTTATACATGCCAGGCCAGTAGTTGGGGATCATGAAACACTATACATGTTCACATTTTTGTTGCTTAAATATATATGATACAGGCATCATGTTCAGAAGTTTGTGTCTTCAGTCCCCCAAAAGTTATTGAAGACACCTAAGGTTCACAAACAGAATCACTGAAGGAAAAAAAGGTACATTTATAGGGTTACCATTATAGTGGTCCGTGTTTGCTTTAGTTGGGCTCTTGACCCTTTACTTTTTAATGTTACATTTTGTACTGCTGTTGTAACTGAATTATAACAGCTAGATTTGCTGACAGAATTGCGGTGGTCCTGGTTATAATCTAGCACAATCTTTGTTTGGCCTGAGCATTATAAATTGAGTCTGTTCTCGGAGACAAATTGACATTCATTAAAGCAACATCTGTAATTCTGCAATAGAAGACCTGGATTTTTATGTGAAATCCAGAGTTTAAGAATTCTGATTAAGAAAAAAAATGTGATGGAGAAGGGAAACTTTCTCTTTGGCACTAAGTGACATCAAGAACCAGCATATGATTCTCAAGAATGGTGACAGACAGCATGATGGGATCCATAAATTAGTTTTGATTGGTGGCACCCAGAATGCAGTGCAGCAAGATTTTTGATGGTCACCATTGTTGAGATTCTCAGGCTCATTCTTGATGTTTGTGTGCCTAAATAAATTTTTTTTTTTTTTTTTTTTTTAAATGTCCAGACCTTATGCTGTTCAAACATAGGACAACTGAAATCCAGACCAAATGCTGTCAAAACAGACAACACCACCTGATCTTACTCTTTATTGGCTTATCTAGCGGCAATCTCACAATTACAGCAACCAAAAAAAGTTTTGTTTGAAAGGTTAAGGGTAAAGTTCCCATTTACAGCAAACACTGACCACCGTAATGGTAACCAAAATTTAGATTATTCTCCTGCAGTGATTTTGTTTGTTAACATCAGGTGTCTCCAGTTTTGGTAGCTTGAAAACATGAGCTTTTGAACATGATGCCTGTATCATCTCCATGTAATCAACTAAAACATGACTTTGTAAATTACATTTTTGGGCTGTGTTTCTTAGTGGCCAACTACTGGCCTGGTATGCATAACATAATGTTCATAGTGTGTTGTTTTTCTTAAAGAAATGTTTTTTTTTTGTTGTTGTTTCTATTTGTTTAAACTTAGCTTATTTTTTGTGCTATTTAACTCATTTTGAATGGTTAATTTCTAAGTATCTCATTTGATTAATTCTAATGAATTCTTATGTGTTAAATTTAATTAATAATATTGCTTGTAATCTGTTGCCACAATTTTATTAACTAAATATAATGTATTATTTTTAACAGTGTACACCAACTACACACACATTTCCTATCATGTATGCCTATGAAAGATGGTCAAACCAATCACAGTAGGTATGGGGCGGGTTAATTTGTGCCACCCCGCCTCTATATGCAGGCTGCAGCTGGGTGCTTCTCGTTTTATCCAACAAAACCGATATTTTTAAATATATTTTAATTATTTTTTTCATGTTATTTTACTCATTTTGAATAATTTCTTTCAAGCATCTCATTTGATTAATTCCAATTAATTCTAATGTGTTAAATGTAATTAACAATATTGCTTGTAATCTGTTGCCACAATTTAATTGAGTAAATATAGAGTATCACTTTTTACAGTGTACACACACATTTCCTATCATGTATGCCTATGAAAGATGGTCAAACCAATCACAGTAGGTATGGGGCGGGTTAATTTGTGCCACCCCGCCTCTATATGCAGGCTGCAGCTGGGTGCTTCTCGTTTTATCCAACAAAACCGATATTTTTAAATATATTTTAATTATTTTTTTCATGTTATTTTACTCATTTTGAATAATTTCTTTCAAGCATCTCATTTGATTAATTCCAATTAATTCTAATGTGTTAAATGTAATTAACAATATTGCTTGTAATCTGTTGCCACAATTTAATTGAGTAAATATAGAGTATCACTTTTTACAGTGTATGTTTCAATGTGCGGGTCCAAAACGGACCTGCCGTGGAGGTAAGGTTTTAATCGTGGATGCGGAGCGGATGACTGACACTGACCACTGTAATGGTAACCAAAAATTTACCCTTTGATTCTGTTTGTGAACTTTAGGTGTCTTCAATAACTCTGTTTGGGGGGCCTTAAGACACAGCCTTTTGAACATGATGCCTTTATCATATCTATGTAAGCAACACAAATGTGAATTTGTAAAAAGGCTGATGTCATGTGCATGCATATAATGTTTTCGAAGGGTGTTTCATAATCGCCAACTACTGGCCTGGCATGCATAACGTAGTATTCTTTAGCATAGTGTTTTTTTGTTTGTTTGAATTGTGTCCAATGAAATCAATATTTTTATGTAAATTTTACTTAATTTTTTTCATGTTATTCTACTCATTTTTAATGATTATTTATACTTAATTAAAATGTGTTTAATTTAATTAATAATATTGCTTGTAAATTTTTGACCCAATTTTACTGAATATATACACTGTAAAAAGTGATTCTCTATATTTATTCAATAAAATTGTGTCAAAAATTTACAAGCAATATTATTAATTAAATTTAACACATTTTAATTAAGTAGAAATAATCATTCAAAATGAGAAGAATAACATGAAAAAATTAAGTAAAATTTACACAAAAATATTGATTTAATTGGACAAAAAAACAAATGAACACTATGCTAAAGAATAATATGTTATGCATGCCAGGCCAGTAGTTGGCGATCATGAAACACCCTTCGAAAACATTATATGCATGCACATGTTTACAAATTCACATTTTTGTTGCTTAAATAAATATGATACAGGCATCATGTTCAAAAGGCTGTGTCATTAGGCCCCCAAAACAGAGTTATTGAAGACACCTAAAGTTCACAAACAGAATCAAAGGGTAAATTATTGGTTACCATTATAGTGATCAGTGTTTGCTTTAGTTGTGGTCTTGACCCTTGACATTACTTTTTGCATTGCTGTTGTAACTCAGTTATAACAACTAACCAAGCTAAGAAAAAAGATTATCTGGTGCTGTTGGTTTTGTTTTTACATAATCTTTGTCTTACCTAAATATCTGAGCTCATTCAGAGCCTGATCTTTGAGTTACACTAACATTCATTATAGCAGCACTGTGATTCAACAATAAAAGTCTTGGAGTTTTCAGTGTAATATAGAGTTTAAGAATTATGATTGAGAGAGGGAAACTTTCTTTAGGCAGACAGTGACATCAAGAACCAGAGTATGAATCTCAAGAATGGTGATAAACAGCATATTCAGACGAACTGTAAGAATCACAAAACAAGCTACTATAGAATTGTTGCTCATAATTGATTCATGCCGCAAAGCATGATGGGAGCCATAAATGAGTTTTGATTGATAGTACCCAGAATGCAGTGCAACATGCTTTTTGATGGTCACCATTGTTGAGGTTCTCAGGCTAATTCTTGATGTCTGCGTGCCTAATTGAAAAAAAAACTTTTTTTTTTAAAAAAAGGTTTTGATCTGAGGTGCTTCTAAGAATTTCTCGGATAATGCTGTAAACACCTAAGCTTACATTGTACAACCACAAAACACCTGTCATTGATCAAACACAACCCAACTCAGAAACCCAGATCAAATGATGATGCAAAAACAAATAACACCACCTGATCTCATTTCCTTCTTGGCTTGTCTAGCTGCTGTATCACAACTAACAACCAAAAAAAATCAGTTCAAAATTTCAAGGGTCAAGAGTCCAACTAAAGCAAACACTGACCACTACAATGGTAAGCAAATTAATTATTATTTTTCCTTCAGTGATTCTGTTCGTGAACTTTAGGTGTCTTCAATAATTCTGTTTTGGGGGCATTGCAACCTTTTGAACATGATGCCTTTATCGTATATCTATGTAAGCAACAAAAATGTTAATTTGTAAAAAGGCTGATGTCATGTGCATGCATATAATGTTTTCGAAGGGTGTTTCATGATCGCCAACTACTGGCCTGGCATGCATAACATAGTATTCTTTAGCATAGTGTTTTTTTGTTTGTTTGATTTTTGTCCAATGAAATCAATATTTTTATGTAAATTTTGCTTAATTTTTTCATGTTATTCTACGCATTTTTAATGATTATTTCTACTTAATTAAAATGTGTTAAATTTAATTAATAATATTGACACAATTTTACTGAATAAATATAGGGAAACACTTTTTACAGTGTAGATATCATTAATGCAAATTTTGGGCAAAATTCCTTTTTTGTTTCAGTACATGTGTATTTTGGCCATGATCATTGTCACTTTATCTTCTATACATATTTTTTATATTAATTTTCTTTCCTAACATACTCCAGTTCTTTTTAAAACACCCTTGATGTGCTTTTTTGTGCAGTTAGAGAACTTTTGTGTGAAATCATATTTATTTTGTCCATCAAATGTGTACTTTCACTTTAACTGAGTGTCAGCAGCACAGCAAAAATAGACCCAGCACCGAAATGATCACGGCACTGCTGCTTCTGCTCTGCTTCTGCAACGCTCTGCCGCGCAGCTGCTTCTGCTCTGCTGCAGCTTGCGGTGTGAACCCGGCCTAACACCTCAGTCAGTGATGGCAAGATGAAGCCTCATGAAGCTTTAAGATTTTCAGCCAAGTGGTTCACAAAAGGGTTAATTTCTGGAGCCTTAATTGCTCACAATACCACCTGGTGGCCAACAAGTGTAAAACAAGCAGATATATCACAGGCAGAGGTGTAAAGTCCAGGGGTCAAAAAGTAAAAGTCCTGCCATATTTTTGCTCCACCCATGAACTCAGCAGCTGATTTCACCAGAGGAGGAACCAAGTCATTCCTTTCAAGCCACAAACTAGTATTGAGTCAAATACCAAGTCCTCATAGACTTAAAGTTAATGAGATAATTAAGAGACTAATGAAATGATGATTGTGCAGTAGCAGAGGTGGAGAGTCCAGGGGTCAGAAAGTAAAAGTCCTGCCATATTTTTGTTCCACCCATGAACCCAGCAGCTGATTTCACCAGAGGAGGAATCAAGTCATTCCTTTCAAGTCACAAACAAGTCTTGAGTCAAATCCCAAGTCCTCAAAGAGTTAAAGTCAATGAGATAATTAAGTGACTAATTAAATGATAATTCTGCATTAGAGATGAACACCTGCTGTTAACAGTCAACATCACTGAAGAAAAGAGAAACACAAGAACTACAATTGACTTTAAGCACAGCCTTGGATGAAATCAACTGGAAGAAAAAAAAAAAAAAAAAAAAAACTTTGTCACCATAATCGTGGTGAATCCACCATCATGGAGATCAGTGTTTGCTTTAGTTGGGCTCTTGACCCTTTTAATAATTCAAAGTAATTTGCTTTTAAACACTTGCTGTTGTGTTACGTAGTAAACATTAACACATTGCTGAATTAAAAGCTCGAAGTTCCTACCTGTCCGATCGCTACCATTTTGTTTACTTAAATGGGGAGTCATCTCATTTATCATCAGTAAAATATGGAGTGCCACAAGGATCCGTCCTAGGTCCCCTTCTATTTTCAATATATATGTTGCCCCTTGGTAATATTATTAGAAAATACGGAATTAGCTTCCACTGTTATGCTGATGATACTCAGCTATATATCTCAACGAGACCAGATGAAACTTCCCAATTATCTAAGCTAACAGAGTGTGTTAAAAATGTAAAAGATTGGATGACACACAATTTTCTCCAATTAAATTCGGATAAGACAGAGATATTAATTATTGGACCAAAAAACACTACACAGAATCTTGTAGATTACAATCTGCAACTAGACGGATGTACTGTTACTTCCTCTACAGTCAGAAATCTGGGTGTTATATTAGACAGCAATTTGTCTTTTGAAAATCATATTTCCAATGTTACAAAAACTGCATTCTTCCATCTTAGAAACATTGCCAAGCTACGAAACATGTTATCTGTTTCTGATGCAGAAAAGCTAGTTCATGCATTCATGACCTCTAGACTGGACTATTGTAATGCACTTCTAGGTGGTTGTCCTGCTTCTTCAATAAACAAGCTACAGGTCGTCCAAAATGCAGCAGCTAGAGTCCTTACCAGGTCAAGAAAATATGATCATATTACCCCAATTTTACAGTCTCTGCACTGGCTACCTATTAAGTTCCGTATCAGTTACAAATTATCATTACTTACCTATAAGGCCCTAAATGGTTTAGCTCCAGCGTACCTAACTAGCCTTCTACCACGTTACAATCCATCACGCACCCTAAGGTCACAAAACGCTGGACTTTTGGTCGTTCCTAGGATAGCAAAGTCCACTAAAGGAGGTAGAGCTTTCTCACATTTGGCTCCCAAACTCTGGAATAGCCTTCCTGATAATGTTCGGGGTTCAGACACACTCTCTCTGTTTAAATCTAGATTAAAAACACATCTCTTTCGCCAAGCATTCAAATAATGTATCTTTTTAATTGTGAGTGTAGTTGCATCTGTTCAAAGTTGCATTTTTATTCATTAGCTTGGGTTAAACTAATTTTACTTTGTTGGATCAGCAGCTATGCTAATGATGTCTGTATTTTGTTTCTATGTTTCGCCACGGGATTTACATCCCGTGGTAACTAGGATTTAAACAAGCTCCAGTCTGGATCCAGAACACCTGAGAAGAGATGATGCTGACCCTCAGAGGACCCCAGATGATGCTAACCTTGAATCAACAAACAGAACTAACAATTATTGCTAAATGTGTGACTGAATCATATAATAACTTAATAATATTGATAGTTCATCGTCTAGCTGACTACGTCTTGTATTATTATTATTATTTTTTCTAAAATCCTGTCAAATGTGCACAAACTACTAGCTACTACTAAATATTGTAGAAACATAATTTTCTGTAAAGTTGCTTTGTAACGATTTATTTTGTAAAAAGCGCTATACAAATAAACTTGAATTGAATTGAATTGAAGTAGAAAATTTAATTGCCCTTTTTTTATCTAAAACATTTTAATTAAGTTCATGAAGGTGTCTCTCTTTGGTTTGTTAAATTATGTTCAGCAATTACTGAACTACAAAAAAAGTCCTATTAAACAAATATTATTGTAATGCTTAAATATTGGGGGAAAAATTGTACAGGCTCGGGATTTTAGACATGAGCACTTATCATATGATCCTCAACAGTGGTTACAATTACAATTATTCATGCTACAGTGCATACAGAGTTTTTACTATGGTGTTACCCAGCATGCACTTCAACTTGAAGTGTTTTGTTGATTGTCACCATTGTTGAGATTCATATGCTGGGTCATGATGTCTGTGCGTCTTATTAGGAAAAAAATTGTATATTTATTACATACATTAGGAAATGTATTCATTATAGTGATTAAACCAACAGTTCCACAAGGTAGGTTATTTAAAAACTGAACATTTGTTAATAATAAATACATAAAATTGTTTTGGAAATAAACAGGCTGATGCCTAATAATTACTTCATCATGTAAAAGGAGCTAGTAACAGTTAACGGTTTTCTGCAAAGCACAGATCGCACTGTTTTATAACAGCACATGTACTTTTACAGAGAAATATCTAACATAAGAAACCAAAGGTCAAGAGCCCAACTGAAGCAAACACTGATCTCAATGATGGTGGCATAATTTTAACCAATAAAACATCAGCATCTGATCCTCTGTAACGCACAATAACAGCAGGTGTTCATCACCAATGCACAATCATCATTTAATTAGTCTCTTAATTATCTCATTGACTTTAACTCTTTGAGGACTTGGGATTTGAGTTGAGACTAGTTTGTGACTTGGAAGGAATGACTTGTTTCCTCCTCTGGTGAAATCAGCTGCTGAGTTCATGGGTGGAGCAAAAATGTGGCAGGACTTTTACTTTCTGACCCCTGGACTCTCCACCTCTGTGCAGTAGTGATGAACACCTGCTGTTATTGAGAATTACACTGAAGTGGATCAAGTGGATTTAACTGCAGACTGGAGATCTCCAAAATGGGGCATGAACTCCAAAATGGGACAGGTCTTCTTTCGCAAAGACTTTCACAATTGTTACTGACTTACATTTCAAAATATAACTTTATAAAAAAAAAAAAAAAAAAAAAACTAGTTCATCTAAAATAAAATATGCGATATAAATAAATGATTTTCATGAGAGCAGAGGCAAAAGCTCCTGGCAAGTGGTGTTTGGACCCAAGTCTGAACCTCTGCTTCATGATGTAAATGGGAATCACTCAGGAGCGTCCCAGCGAAGGGGAAAGATTTTACTCTATAATTTTATTCTAAGCAACAGGGTTTATTTCCTGAACTGCAACTTTCTTTACCACACTATTCAGTGCCACTAAGGTGTGGGATAGGTTTAGTGGTTAGCGTTTTTTGGTGCATAGTTTAGGAAACACTTTATCTGACACAACCAATAAAAAATTCAGAATCAGTTTTGGGGCGGAGTTTGCACTGAAGTGGATTGGGGGAAAAATTGTGAATAAGTGTCATGCACCTGTCTCTCAATGGGAGGAAGCCATGCCCTATTTTGGAGCTCCCATCCCGTTTTGGAGTTCCTGCCCCTATTTTAAGATCTCAAGGCTGCAGTTATACCCTTCTCACTATTTCTGCCGTGATTCAGAAGTATAATGACTTATTCAGAAGAGTATACTCTGGAGAGTATGAGATCTCAGACACAGCCAATGTTCTGAACACCTGAGGATGCTGAGGACATCTGCTGCTCAAACACGTGTAAATACAGAGGAAAGACTTATAACACAAGCTGCAGTACTACAATACAGTTTATTAAAAGGACAATATACAATCTTTAAATAAACTGAATAAGCAGAATATAAAATGAGGTTTTAAATGATTATATTATTTTTCAGATGCACTTTTTGTTTCTTGTAAATGAAGACTGTTTTTACCAATTCATAAGGTATTTTCACGCTTTATCTCAAATAAAATTACAGCACATTTAAGGCTCATCGTCTGCAAGTCTCTCTGCGTAAAACCAATTGGTAAATACATTTCTGTAAATCAAGACACTGCTGTCAATCATTCAGGGCTCCACCCACAGAGAGACGGAAAAGGCAGTGTCCCAAACACTACGGCTTTTCATGCTGAAAATAAATTAATAACTTAATAAATTATATAATTCAAATTCCTGGACAGTATAAAAAGGAATTGAATTACTTGATTTTGAGAAGTAAATTATATTGTCTGGACCATATACTTAGTGAATAGATATTTGATATTATAGGTAATGAGTGAAAACACTTACCATTGTATTCTCATACACAGGTTCAGTCATCTCAAACTCAAAAGGTCTGGAATGATTCTTCTTTGCCAATAAAGAAGAAGAAAGAAAGGGAAAAAACAGAATAGAGAGAAGATTTAATTAAAGAAATGTATCAACATACAATAAATAATTACATAACGTTCACATCAACAGATTATAACATCAATTTACCGTAACATTCTCATATAAAGGATCAGTCGACTCAACATCAGATGCTGTACATCTATCATGATCAGGTTTGGAATGATTAAGCTTTGACATTAAAGAAATAGAGTAAAAATTAGAGACTAAATAAATAACTAATGATTATAAACTCACTATATAAGATCAGAACTCTTACATATTTTATTTATGAATGAGGCTATTGATTACAAAACTCATTTTTCTCACCTGAGTTTCAAGTGTGTCTTTCCTCTTTTTAATCCTGCTTCTCCTTAGAAACAACGTTGTGAAAACAATGTTACATAAAAGAGTAGAGAAATAATATACTGTATTATAACAATATTGGAATTGCATATCTTGCATTTATTCTGTAATAATATTTCCTTGGTCAATACAAATTAAATTTTATTCCTGAAAATTTTCAACAAAATTAATTTGTACAAATATTTACCCTTACAACACATTTTTATTTTGCTGAAGGTTATATCTGTAAAGTAAACACATCTTACCAAATAAGCACTGTGATGATTACTGCAGCTCCACAAATCACACCGACAGAAATGTACAGTATCAAGAGACGTCCTTTAACAGAAACAACAGAGTAACACACCTGAAAAGATTAATTTCTTTCAATTTAAGCTGCTCTACCTTTAACAGTGACAGTAACAGCGTCTGATCTCTGAGATCCATGTTGATTGTGAACCTCACAGTAGAAGCGTCCACTCTGTAGTGCACTGAAACTCTGTCCAGATCCAACAGCTGAGCTTTGATTCTCCTTAAACCAGCTGAAGTTCAGAGCAGGAGGGTTTGAATCACTGCTGCAGATCAGAGTCACTGAATCTCCCTCCACTATTACACCAGATCCAGTTATAGACACTGAGACATTCCTGGGAGGGTCTAAAAAAAAAAAAAAAAAAAAAAAAAAAATATATATATATATATATATATATATATATATATATATATGTGTGTGTGTGTGTGTGTGTGTGTGTGTGTGTGTGTGTGTGTGTGTGTGTGTGTGTGTGTGTGTGTGATTTACGACCACTTTATATAAATTTGACATCAGTTGCTTAATTATCATTTACTCACACATGACGTTTAAAGTCACAGCATCAGAGTATTTCTCTCCATGTTCATTGATGGATCTACACTTATATTCTTCACTGTGATCAGAGCTGATCTTTGAGATGCTGTAGATTCTTCCAGATCCTACAAACATTCCTCCTTTAAACCAGCTGATTTCTGCAGGAGGGTTTGAATCACTGCTGCAGATCAGAGTCACTGAATCTCCCTCCACTATTAGAGATGGACTGATGGACACTGAGGCGCTCTTTGGTGGGTCTAAAGAGGACAAACATTTAGTGTAGTTCACCTAAACTACACATAAACTCAGCAATTTAAAATGTACCAATGAATGTACTCACAGGAGACATTGAGCTGAGCAGCAGGAGAGATGTAAGTGTGTCCATGTAGAGCACAGCTGTATCTGCCTGCATCCTCTCTTCTGACTGACTGCAGCAGGAGTTGATTGTTTCTGTCTCTTCTCTCAGTTAATGGCTGTGAGTTTCTGTACCAGATGAATGTTGCTCTGTCAGTCAGAGTGCAGCTGCTTTTACATGTCAGACGGACATTATGACCCTCTGTCACTCTCTCAGGAGCCTCCACCTGAAGATCTGAACACAACACACACATTATATCTAGTGCTGCTGTCATACACTGATTATTATTCAACATAATGCACAGAAGAAGAGCTCAGCATCATGAAAGTCACCTGTGACAGTAAGAGTCACTCCTGGTTTACCAAGCCATTTATATTCACTGGTTTTGAATCTGAAATAGTACATACGTTCATGTTTCTGTGTCACATGACTCAGTCTGATGTTGCAGTTCTGCTGTTTGTCTCCCAGATACTGAAGCCTCTGACTGTATTCAGGATCCTCAGACAGATCTGGATGGTCTTCTTTGTCTTTAACATTTGTTTTGGTCCAGAACACTTTCTCAATCTTATATCCAGTAGGGTATGTATAATTGCAGCTCATTATCACTGATGAGTTCTTTAGTGCACAGATGTGTGAAGGACTGTAACTCACACCCCAATCAGCACTAGAACCCCCTGAAACACAGAATTCATATTGTATAAATGCATCGAGCCATAGCAAGGGGGGTGTGAAGCAGGTGAGCATGTTTTCACCAAGTACAACATGTTCCTCGATGAATATCCTACACTGATTTTAGGAATAAATTATGGGTAGGGTTAGGTTTAGGGATAGAGATTGGGATTAGACTATATTTTTGGACAGTAATGTTGATCCAGGATCAACAAAAGATTTTGATCCAGGAACATGTCTTACTTGGCAAAATCATGGTGACCGTGCGAAGCACTGTGCGATGTTGACGAGCGAAGACCCGTGTAATTATGTGTCTATGGGGGGGGGGGGGGGGTACTATGTACTAACAATAATAAAGCAATTAAAGCATTCTAAGTGAATTAAGGGTATAAATTAAAATAAAACAAGGTTTGTACAGTAGTTATATATGAAGAAATAATCAATTTACTCTATTTGAACATAACATTTTATTTTTTAAAATCTGCACATTCACTCTTATTTGTATGTCTAAGTCGAAAACGCAAATGTCTCTTGTCACGTTAATTTGTGATTTAATCATAGTCACATATTTTAATTTAAAAACGGTGACATTTTAAAAAAAATGAGTAGTTTGCATCACTAAATAGTCTAATCTGTTAGTTGCTGAACATTTCTATCCTAAAACAAAAAATGTTTTCTAAAACAACACTACTTACATATTTCCACAAACTCTTATTGCGTTGTGTTAGTGACAGTAAGACCACCTTATTTGATTGGATCTCTATCATTCTGCCATTGTAGAGCGCCGATGGACCACTGACTATTTTTTTAGAGAAAGTTGCGGGAGTCTGCTCCTGGCATTGCGTCTTTGCCGGGTAGCATGGCCACCACAGGTGTTATGAGCAGTGATGGTCAAACATGGCATCATGGGATTAAAATTCTGTGTAAATTCAGTGTAGAGGAATGTGCTTTAGCGGTTGGCAATATGGTGGGTTGCAACTCTATTGTTTCTGCGTCTAAGATAACCCACTGAGCAAAGTTACTTCCAGTGGACATTTTTTTATGTTCACTGAGGAGCCAGAATGAAAGTTTTTATGACGTCTTTTTTTTTTACTTCTTCTGTACGTCCGATTTAGACGTTCAGAGAACCTCCTTACAAGGTTAAAAACTAGTTCAAAAGTGGTCAGTAGAAATATTTGCAACATCATTTAAGGTTAATTTATGCATAATTTATACTGTTTCTGGACCAAATCAACACTCTAAGGATGCGTTAGATTTAGAGTCATGTTATCTCAATGTAATTTCCAGACACTGTGTTTGTCCTAAAATCAAGAAAATAAAATCATCTTTATGAAATAATGAAATAACTGACAATTGAGCATGTGGTAAAATCAACTGCAAATCAAAGACATTAAATCTCTGAAGATTTCAACAGAGGAGGATCAAACATCTCCACAATCATGGAATCATTATATTGACTTTATTTCTGTCAGACATCTAGAGAAGCTCTTATTGAGAATTAACAGAGGTTCATATGTTGATATTTGATTCATTTGAAGTCACCATTGTGATGGACAGTGTTAGGTTTAGTTGGGATCTTGGTCCAGCTACTTCTTCAATTAGCCTGTCTCTGACTGCTGTAACTGTGTTTTTGTGAAACACTGCAGTAAAGAGAAACAAAATTAAGAGAGCTTAAGTTCTTTGTTGATGATGAACAAGTCTTAAGTATCTGAGGTTACGAAGTTAGCTTTATTTTTATATTTTCATTTATAACCCCCAAGCCTTTTCAATCTACAGTACAGAAACCAAGAACAAAATACTTGCTTATTTTGAAGATGCACAAAATGCATGCAATTCAAATATTTTGAGTGAAAGCGTCATGTACTCAAACACAGACATCAAGATTCCGGATATGCATAACAACAACGGTGACAATCAAAACCGCTTCATAGCACAAACTCATCCTTATTTTCTAGACTTTTTGGTTTTGATTGTCACCATTGATGTGATGCATATCCAAAATCTTGCATTTTGTAAAAAATATAAAAAAATTTTCTACAAGATTTCGATCAAAGAAAATAAATATAGTTGTAACAAAACACTATTATCTTATTATGCTATAATTTTGTCAGCATTAAAGCAAGAGGCTAGCACTTGAGTTCACCGCTCTCAAACACAATAGGAGTGTTTTATAACACACAGTTATAACAGCCAGAGACAAGCTAACACAAGAAGTATGAGGACCAAGATCCCAACTAAATCAAACACTGATCACCACAATGGTGACTTCAAATAAATCAAATATCAACATTTAAACTTCTGTTAATTCTCAATAAGAGCTTATCTATATGTCCGACAGAAAAAAAGTCAATCTAATGAGTGAAGCTGATGAAGATATTTGTGGAGATGTTTGATCTTCCTCTGCTGAGATATTCAGAGATTTAATGTCTTTGATTTGCAGTTGATTTTACAACATGCTCAATTGTCATTTATTTTATTATTTCATAAAGATTATTTTATTTTCTTGATTTTAGGACAAACACAGTGTCTGGAAATTACATTGAAATAACACAAGTCTAAATCCTGAGAGTGTGGATATGGTCCAGAAACAGTATAAGTTATGCCTAAATGAACCTTAAATGATGTTGAAAATATTTCTACTGACCACTTTTGAACTAGTTTTTAACCTTGTAAGGAGGTTCTCTGAACGTCTAAATCGGACGTACAGAAGACGTCAAAAAAAGACATCATAAAAACTTTCATTCTGGCACCTCGGTGGACGTCTTTTCAACGTCAGCAAAGACATAAAAAATACGTCCACTGGACGTAATTTTGCCCAGTGGGAAAAACAACACAATTGTTTTATTTTTAAATTCAATTGAAAAAGCCAAGTGGCCTTGATTCGGTTGTTTTGAAGGTGTGTAAAATAAATAAATAATAATAATAATAATAATCTTGTCTTTGGGGTCAATATGACCCCAATTGAAAATGAATGAGAAATGCAAAAAAAAAAAAAAAAAAAAATTGTTGTTTTTATAAATAAGATTTGTCAAATAAAATCAGCCACACATGCAGAAAAAAGATATAAAGGGGTGAGATCTAATGCGTAAACACATACACACAAACACTTAAACACACACACTCAGACAGAGATACACGTAATAACAATAATTCATTACATTTATATAGCGCTTTTCTAGGCACTCAAAGCACTAACATAATCAGGGGGTATCTCCTCATCCACCACCAGTGTGCAGCATCCACCTGGATGATGCAACGGTAGCCATAGTGCATGAATTGAAGTTAATGAGATAATTAAGAAGTTAATTGAGTTTTGATTGACCATTATTGAAGACACCTGATGTTAACAAGCAGAATCACCAAACGAGAAAATCACAATTTGTGTGTCACCATTATAGTGTTCAATGTTTGATTTAGTTTGTATCTTGACCCTTCAGTTATTAACTTTAGATTTTGAGTGGCTGTGGTAACTCAGTTGTAACACACAGACAGCCCAGACCCAAGGAGATCTTATGGACTTGATTGTGGTTTGGACTAATTGTCATGGAGTGACCTGAATGGATGAGTTCGGGTTTCATTACTGTGTACATAAATTAGGTGGATAAAAAAGTGATCCAGCATTTCTGACATAGTATGACATGTTTTTAACCCCTTTCTAGGCACCTCCTTTTTTGGCATGGAGACAGAAATGACATACCCAAAATAAAAAGGTTTCTGCTCATGATTCTTTCTGACTAGATACATATTCAACATATGTTCACAAAGCTGACACTTTAAAGTTTACTGTTCAGGAATCAGAATCACTCAGACTGTTATGATAATAGAGATATATAAGCTCAAACATAAAAACAAAAATAAAAATATTAAAAACATATTTTTAAAATGTATTTAAAAAATGTGTTGATGTAAGATATGAGTTTAGAAATAGAGTGTAGCTAAAGCCACAAGTCTTTCAAAACTTCATTAGAAATTTCATAATCGAATCTGTAAAACTGTGAATTTTATGAAATATTTTCTAAGGCCATGTCATGTGTGTTTTTTAGAGAAGGCAAATCAGATTGATTTATGGCCCTTGTCATCCCTGTAAGATCTCACATGTAAACTCTTCTGTGAATTTTGTATGTGTGTTGGCTTTGCAAAACTCCCAGATTCGTTATATTGTTTTCACCAAACGAGTCTTTCACACCTCCGCCAGGTACGACACATTATCCGCATTATTCTTTTATCATTATTCTTTTGTTTTTATTCCACCTTTATTAGCCTTGATTGTGGTTTTTCAGGCTTTACAAAGCAACAAAGCAGCGATCTCACTTCAGTCTCTCTTTGCATTTAGCCCTTATTTATCAAAAGTCTTAATATAAAAATACAACAAAACATTTTCTTATGACACTGACGTGAATTATTGTGACAAAAATGCATTATGAAGAAGAAACGCACCTGCTATTAGTAGCATCGGAGCTAACGTTAGCATCAAGCTACATCAGACAATTTATGAAATTATTAGTACACTTTTATACAAAACTCACTTTAAACCCCGATTGAGTGTTTATAATAACTTCCTTTAGCGATCAGGGGTGGAATTTGGTCGTTTACTATTGTAAAAATATGCTATTTGTAGCCTTTTTCATCGCTGCACAAGTTAGCATTTCCCATGTACATTTTTTTGTATATTTTATAAAATGCCCCAGATCTCAAGAAAATCTCATACCAAGCTTTTCTATCGTAATCGCGGGTTTATTATTCGGATATTTCGTGTATACAGAGGTGTTTCAGTGTTGTTGTGAGCAGATATGAACCAGGAACTGTTCACGAACCATGTGACACGATCTGACGCTGTCCGGTTTTGGGACTGTCATATTGACAACCCAAAGGTCCAATCAGAGTCTTTCTGGGTCACAGCTCGAGCACACAGAAGCAAACAAACAGAGACGGCTCTGGAAGAGGCTATTTATCATCAGATCGCGTAAATCAGTGGAAAATGAATAGAAATGACGATTCTGTCTGAAGAAATATGAAGTAAACATCAGTAAATATATCCATATATCTCCGCAGATATGCATCTTTGGTCTATAAATCCTTATTGACGCTGTTCAGTGAGTCTATGTGAACACAAATAAACCGCTGCTTACGTGACTGAATATGAGTGAGTGGTGAATTTCTATTCAAATCACAAATCAGCATCACAACAATGGTGGCCAATAAAAACTCATCCATGGCTCCCATCATGCATTGTGGCATTAATAAATTATGAGCTTTTTTAGTATCTAGTTTTGTGATGTTCAGAGTAGATCTGATTATCTGAATATGCTGTTTGTCACCGTTGTTGAGATTCATATGCTGATTTTTGTTATCTGTGTGTGCCTAAAATTAAAACCCTTCAATAAAAAGAAAAAATAATCAAAATCACAGTATAACAAGAGACGCTCACAAAATGTGTAGAAAATACAGACTCTTTTGTTGTGGAATCAATGCTGTTACAATCTATAACGTCAATAATAAGAGAATAACCTGTAAATGAGTTCAGTGATTAAGGTCAAGCAACAATTAGATTAAAACATAATCATCACCACCCGAAGATTTTTGCTTTTGGCTTGACACATAACTTTGAAAATGAAAGTCAAGATCCCAACTAAAGCAAACATTGACCACTATAATGGTGACACACAAATTGTGATTTTCTCAGTTGGTGATTCTGCTTGTTAACATCAGGTGCCTTCAATAATGGTCAATCATAACTCAATTAACTTCTTAATTATCTCATTAACTTCAACTCTGCTTCAGTGTAACTTTTATATGTGTCCACACTCAGAGTGTTAAATTAACACTGGGGATTTTTTCTGTGTAACTATGCTATGATAGCAATTCCCAGTTTACTGCACAGAAGTTACCAAGGCCACTTGTCTCAATGTCAGGATAGGAGGCTATTGTGACATGATATCACTTATACATTATAAGTATATACTCAAATAAATATAAAAATGATATATTTCTCAAGCATAATTAAGTGTAAAAAGCAGGAACTACAGTGACAACACTTGCTTCTTGTAAATGAATTACAGTTGATGTGGAAATATACTGTTAACAACTGTAAAACCTTATTTGACCCATAATGCATTGCGAATTACAGCTGCATCTTGTAAAATGTTTATACAGTAAAATTCTGTAAAAATTAGCTGTAGAAACTACAGCAATTTTTTACAGTGTGTTCTTATACTGTGATTTTGATTATTTAGGGGAAGTCGTGGCCTAATGGTTAGAGGGTTGGACTCCCAATCGAAGGGTTGTGGGTTCTAGTCTCGGGCCGGACGGAATTGTGGGTGGGGGGAGTGCATGTACAGTTCTCTCTCCACCTTCAATACCACGACTTAGGTGCCCTTGAGCAAGGCATCGAACCCCCAACTGCTCCCTGGGCGCCGCAGCATAAATGGCTGCCCACTGCTCCGGGTGTGTGCTCACAGTGTGTGTGTGTTCACTGCTCTGTGTGTGTGCATTTCGGATGGGTTAAATGCAGAGCACAAATTCTGAGTATGGGTCACCATACTTGGCTGAATGTCACTTCACTTTCTTTCTTAAGAACTGCTTTTACATCGCGGTCAGTTTTTGTTGTGTATATGCGGTTATAAGGCGTGCAGTATATATTTACATATTCAAGGTACGGATCGTCTCGGTTTCCTCAAACTGAAGTGCTATCTTCTTCTTTTGAAATGAATCAGGAGAGTGTATTTCAGTCTTAGGCTACAGAGCCAAACTGGTCAAACCACATTAGTGCAGGCTCTTACATCAAGTAGATACCAGATCAAACCACTACTCAAAGACATTTGCTGACAATTTGTTTCATCGTTGACGTTTATATGTCAGCTAAATACTAGAGCTGAATCAGTTTAATTGCATTCATATATACCAAAGTCAATACGTTACAGAGAGTTGTGCGCTTTCACATCTCCCAGCTGCTCAAAATCATCTATTAACAGTACAATAAATCAATTACACAATACTACACTGCAAAACAAAAGCACTGCAAAACAGAAACTCTAAGAGAAATTAAAGACTTTGACTTAACACTAGAAAAACGTTAGATTTTCTTACCTGAATGGTTCTTAATCTCCTCCTTGCCGTCATCAAATGCGTTGGAAATCGTCACTTTCATTTTTTTTTTTTGAATGACGAAATTAAAGCCTTTACGTTAGTTTAACGATTGATAATTAAGTCAAATTGAAAATGAAACAGTTTAAGTTGATTAACCACAATACAATTGTATTTTTGTGCAAAACTAAATATATTTGTTTTGTTTTAACAAAAAAATATTTGTGTAAAACAAACAGTGCCTCAAATCTGATTTGAGTGTACAGTTTGGAGAAACAATTTGGGAATGATAGAGGAAATTAAACCAGAGTGGAGAGTACTGTACAAACTACTGTTGACAAAAAAGGGCAGGTGATTTCCAGTGGAGAATGTTACATGATGCCATAGCTGTAAATGCTTTTGTGACATAAATGAATACCAACTTAAATGACAATTGTCCTTTTTGTTTTCAGAGATAATTATTTTTCATTGTTTTATGAATTGTGACAGACTTTCACCACTTTTTGATCTCTTAGATTTTTTTTTTTTTTTTTTTTTTTCATTATTAAGCACTTCGTTTACAAAGCAAAGTTTTATATTGGGTTTTAAATACAGTAAACTACAGAAAACATAGGTGTCAATTAATTAATTTTATTGTTGGTCAAGCCAAACAGGCAATTTATATTTCTAAAAAAAAAATTGAACAGAAAAATGGACAGGACATAATACAAATTTTTAAGAATATGTTCAAATCAATAATTTTTGTTGATTTTAACTATTACAAATTGATGAATGCAGTCAGTGTCTTTAACATTGAATGGTGTAATGATGTTGGTATGTTTTCTGTACTAAATGATGAGTTCTATTTAATATGTGAATTAAGATAATTTGACTGTTTTTTATGTCTTAACAGTTTTTTATAATAAAGTGGCTGTTAAAATAAATCTCTCTCTCTCTCTCTCTCTCTCTCTCTCTCTCATTTCTAAAATGTTGCAGTCACTTACTGTGAATCATAATCAGAAAGATCAGAAGAAGAGGAAGAGCCATTCTGACCGACACCATCATAGCAACACCTACAAATAAATGTACATGTATTTTAAATAATGTTTTTTTTTTTTTTTTAGTATTTTATGTAACATTGTAATATTTTATAGGACAATACCAAGTAAACATCTAATTATTACAGTTAGTTGATTGTCTGTTTAGATGCTTGTGTTTTATTGAAGTTTAGGGTTCTTGCGATTGGTTGTTGTGCTGTTAAACTATAGTTAAGTATACAAGCCTTTAACTTCCTCTTTCTGTCTAGTGTAAATCAAGCTCAATCTGCAGTTGTCGACTAAGACAGTCTTGTGGCTTAAGCTACAGAATAAATGTAGTGGTTCCATCAACACCTAAAACACGACTTTCTTAGGGTATATGTATATAAAAACACATCTAATCACCAGGTAAATGTGATTATGTGATGTTTACAATTTTAACCAAAATTCCATGGTAATTAAAGCCAACACATTGCTAGCACCTGTTGTTTGAGCTATATATATATATATATATATATATATATATATATATATATATATATATATATATATATATATATATATATATATATATATATTTTTTTTTTTTTTTTTTTTTTTTTACTGGAATTTTCAATACTTGGAGTGCAGAATTTATAAAACATATTTTAATTCTAATTAATGTCTAAATAGGTGTTTGTAAACAACATACAGAAACACCTTGAACTTGATTAATGGCAACTTCCCTGTGTGACAACTAGCTCCAAAATCCCCTATACCACACACAAACACACACACACACATGTGATGATAATCAGCCTACATAATTATTATAAAATCATGTTCTTACCTGTTTCACCAAATCTCATGACCAGTGGCAGCACTACAAATGATCATGATGAGACCAGCAATGGGGTTTTTAAGTGATCAACGCCTTCAATTTTAGCAGAAGGATATAACACTTCACAGTTAGATGCAGCAGAAGCAGAGACTAAGCATGGCAACCAACACAGAGGCGACATTAGACTAACATCGGACAATAGATGTAAACTTTATGAGAAAAAAAGCTAGCTGAGAAATTTTATCAATCCATAGAGATGCGTATTATGTTTTCAAACTTAGATGCATATTTTATTGTATCCTGGGGAAACAAGAAAATAAATGATTTCATAAGAACTTTTAGAGTTAGAATTAGTAAATTAATATTGAAGTTGCATCCTCATGCACCATATGAGATCTTGTAAGTGCAACTTATTTGGCCTTGTGTCACTTCTCTGTTGTCTCTGGTTATATTTTGAACCTCTAAATATGCCCATAAATACAGTTTCCTCTGTAGCGACCACAGATATGAGAGAACAAGCCATGTGCAAACTCACAGCAGCATAGTGTTGTTTACTGTGTGATCATGTGACCCTCATGAGAGATGGCCAGAAAAGCGCTGACGTCACAGTCCCGTTGCTCTGACATCTGAAGGCAGATATTGCTGATACTGTTTAACTGTGAATGTAACACCTGGAGAAAACGATCCATTCCTATCAAAATAATATTTTTTTTTTTGGATTACCACAAAATTTTCTCCTGTAGAGAGCGATTAGTGCTTATTTGACTCCGGCTTGTTTAAGATGCCAAAGGCCACCCTTAGGAAGACATCAGTCAGACGTCATATTTTGGTTGAAAATTGAAGTCGGGTTGACGTCTAAACCCAACTTTGTTTGACGTCAAACTGCGACATCAGACAGACGTTGAATTTTGGTTGGAATAAGCACCACACTGCAACAATGGGTGAAATGCATGGCAGCACATTACATATCTCAAGATCTCAGCAGAGGAGGATTAAACAACTCCACAAACGTCATTACCAGCTTCACTTATTACTAACCAGACTGACTTTGTTTGTGTCAGATGTCTACAAAAGCTAATTGAAAAGTAACAGGGGTTTAAGTGATAAGTGTTTCCATTAGTTGAGCTCTTAACATTTATTATATGTTTTGGCTATTGTGGCTGCTGTGACAGTTTGTTTGTTGAGCACATTTGCAGCATCAAAAAAAGCTACAGTGACATGAGATCAAGTGATGGCTGTTACCTGTTAATGGTTTTATAATCATCATGAAATAACCTGATTTCACTGATGTTTTTAATCTAACAATTATGTTGTTCCATTAGTACATTCATATTAGAGTTGTGACGTTCGCGAACGAACCGATTCTTTTGAACGGCTCATAAACATGAACGATGGGAGCCGAGTCGCGACTGGAGAGGAGCCGTTCTTTCTATCGTTCTTTTTTCCTATGCGTGTTCATACAAATGAGCTCCGCCAGGAGACAGAACAGTTATAGGGGGAGGGGCGCACCCAGCGCAGGCCAACCCTTTATAGCGTGATGATATTAGTTATTAGTTGTGCATGCATTTACATTGCATTTTGTGTTCATTTAAAACTTATTTTAAAATCATTAAAAATGTTCTTTTGTGATACTGTACTTGTATAGAAATGTTTCACTAAAAGCTGTTTTCCACAGACATTCATTGCAGCCCACTTTGTTATTGTTCATTGACTTGAAGGGGCTGATGTCCTATTTGCAAAGTTTACAGTAGTAATAGTATGTAGTATGTAGACATTTCCATTTTATTTATTCTAATTTTATCTACTTAAAAAAAAAAAAAGTTTTCTATCAAAATGTTCTTGTGTGGAAGTGTTTGTAGTAAAAGCTGTTTTGCACAGAAATTCATTGCAGCCGGCTTTGTTTTTTATGTTTATTTGTGAGTAGGTATTGTATGAATAACATAAGTCAACGTAGTTTTACACACACACACACACACACACACACACACACACACACACTTTGTACTAAAGGTAAATCAAAATAATGATGTCACTGTCTAAGCAGAGGGATTTGTGCAACCCTATGGAATATAGTCGACACATGAGAAATGAGGTAATAATCAATATTTCAGAATAATTCAAACTCAGATATTGGTGTGTGATATCTGAGCTTTAATTATTTGACTACAAATCTCACCTCATAATACCTCCCAGTGATTATTTCCAGGATAAACTGAGATGCTCCCAAGCTGGCTTCTTAAAACTGACTAAATATTTAAAAAGAGCCAAAAGAGCCATTCTTTTGAACGGCTCTTTGAAAGGAACGGATCGCGAAGATCCGGATCCCCTCAAAGAGCCATAAATCCCATCACTAATTCATATTACAAACCCTGTGTTTCTGCCACATGAGATCCAGCAGTATTATAACAATCAGTTCAAATCTTTTAACAAACATGAGCTAAAAAAAAAAAAAAAAACTTAACCTACGCTGACACACACAGACATCAACAATCAGCGTATGAATCTCAACAATGGTGACATGCTTCATGCAGCAATGCATGCTGGGAGCCATGTGTTTTATACTATGGTGGCTCCCAGCATGCATTGCTGCATGAAGCATGTCACCATTGTTGAGATTCATATACTTATTATTGATGTCTATGTGTCATGAAAGTTTTTTCTAACAAAATGTATTTAAAATCGAAATGTCTGAGCTGAGGGAAGAAAGTATTGTCTCTTGAATATTGTTCATTAATAATAAATAACCACTTTGGGTCAATGATGATAAAAATAATTTTCGCAATCATTTGTCTTCATGATGATGAAAACTATATCGCGCTATCTTAGTTTATGGTTCCTTTTATTAGAAATTATGTGTTTTGGTAAACATTATTATAGGAACCACACACTTACTAAGCCAAGAGTCAAACTACCCAACTAAAGCAAACACTGATCACAATAATGGTGACCAAACATTTTAAAATAAAACATCAACATCTAAACCTCTGTTAATTCTCAAAAATAACTTCTGCAGACATCTGACAAAAATAAAGTAAAACTGGTTAGTAATAAGTGAAGCTGTTTATTCCAGCCAAAATTCAGCACCTGCCCAACATTGGAGCTTGACGTCAAACAGTCGTTGGGTTTAGACGTCAACCCGATTTTCATTTCCAACCAAAATCCAACGTCTAACTGCTATTATTATGTTTGAGATATCAATCACTGGTCGATGACCATAATGTTTGTATAAACTGCAGGTAACAACTGGTAAAATGTACATCTAGGTCATAAAAACCATAATAATACCAACACTTAAATATTTTCTTCTCAGCCATGTCATCAATTGCTCTTGAGCGAAATCTCGTCATCCGTTGTCTGATTGGAATTTTGCAAGGATTTCTGTGTAGTTAAAGTGTGCATAGCCTGCATCTATCAACTTTTTCTTTTTTTTTTTTTGTAATTTACCCACATTAAAGTGTTTAAAAAAAGAATGCATGAAGCTAGAATGTTTTTTTTTTTGTTACAAACAGATACACTGTTCTTTCTTTGTATGTTTTGCATGCTCAGATATTCATGTAACACAATTTATACAAATTCAAACCTAAATAGGGACGTAGTAGTCTTTGTAGTATTAGTTCACTACTCACTGCTGTGTTTGTGTGTGGCCGATGCACTTTGATCATGGTGTCTCCCCTGCCAGGTAAGTAAGTTTTCTCATATTAAGTTAAAGTAGTCCTACTCTTGTTTAATTTACAAAGAACACATGGACGACTCAAATTTCCAACTCTGTCACTTTTATTTTAATTTTGGCTTTGTCAGTTGATTGGTCTGTTCATTGACTTAGGTTGTAAACCTTTAAAGACAGAGAGAACAACTGTGACAATTTAAGTTAGACATTTAAATTAAACATTTTTAATGAATGTTTAATTTCACATTTCCTATTAATTTTATGATGAATTACCCACTTAAGCCTTTACATGGAATGAAAAACCCATTTAACCAAACATCATTGAAGTCAAAGCTTCTACACAGCAATTAAATATAGCTTGAACACATTACACAGGAAAAAAAAATCGTACTGTTTTCTCCATTTTCTCCATCTTTTTAATGTACCATAGCAATAATTTCAATTTTTTTCTTTCAATAATACATTGATTATAAATCATAAATCGGTTAGTCTTGACTGGCAGCGCTATATATATATATATATATATATATATATATATATATATATATATATATATATACATATATATATATATATATATATATATATATATATACATATATACATATATATATATATACATATATATATATATATATATATATATATATATATAACAACATACATTTTCTTTAATGTTTTTGAAAGAAGTTTCTTATGCTCATCAAGTTTGCATTTATTTGATAAAAAAATTCAGAAAAAAAACAGTAATATTGTGAAATATTATTACAACTTAAAATAATAGTTTTCTATTTGAATATACTTTAAAAAAATAATTTATTCCTGTGATGCAAAGCTTAATTTTCAGCATCATTACTCCAGCCTTCAGTGTCAAATGTATTATCCAATCTATCACATGATCATTTAGAAATAATTATATTATTCTGATTTAATATGGGTTTTGGAAGTGGCCAGCCATTTATGTAGTGGGCAGTCATTTATGCTGCGGCGCCCGGGGAGCAGTTGGGGGTTCGATTCCTTGCTCAAGGGCACCTCCACCTTCAATGCCACGACTTAGATGCCCTTGAGCAAGGCATCGAACCCCCAAACGGCTGCCCACTGCTCCGGGTGTGTGTTCACAGTGTGTGTGTGTGTGTTCACTGCTCTGTGTATGTGCACTTCGGATGGGTTAAATGCAGAGCACAAATTCTGAGTATGGGTCACCATACTTGGTTGAATGTCACTTCACTTTCTTTCTAAGGAAACAGTTCTGCTGTCTAATACATTTGATGAATAAAAGGTTAAAAAGAACTGCATTTATTCAAAATAAAAATAACAATTCTAATGATATATATTGTAATAATATATTTTCTTTGCTATCACTTTTTAACAATTTAAAACAACCTTGCTGAATAAAAATATTGATTTTATTAAAAAAAATAAAGAAAAAAAATACTGACCCCAAATTACTGACCAATAGTGTATATTGTTATTACAAAATATTTATATTTTAATAAAAATATAGCTTCTTTCTTTTTTCTTTTTTTTACTTTTTATTCATCGAAGTATCCTAAAAAAGTATTACATGTTCTGAAAAAATATTAAGCAGCAGAACTGTTTCCAACTTTGATAATGAATTTTCATATTAGAATGATTTTAAATTGTAATAATATATCACAATATATTTTTTTCTGTTCATTATCAAATAAATGCAGGCTTCATGAGCAGAAGAAACTTCTTTCAAAAACATTAAAAATAGTAATGTTTCTAAACTTTTGGTCTGTACTGTCTATATATATATATATATATATATATATATATATATATATATATATATATATATATATATATATATATATATATAAACTATTAAGGGGGAAAGTTTATTTAACTATTTTCAGGGTATCTGCAGAGTTTAAAAAAAAAAAAAAAATTAAGGCAATTCATGACCCATTTTAAGAGCTGTACAAGCAACATCAACGTGTGTAAATGGGGTTGGACAATGTTTGTGGTAAAACACACGATTGATCCATAAAATTACAAGGTTTACAGTTCAGATACAGGTTTTCAAAAAAATAAAATAAACAGCATTTCAGCTTTTAGATATTTTTTTATGAACAATATGAATATCTTAATTGTTTCGACTTTTAGAAGGCACATTCACTTCTTTCTCATTTACATCTCTGTGTTTGCTGATTAAAACATACGTTGATATTTGCATTGATCTGACCATAAACAGCAAGAAAGTCTTGTTCGTGATGCTAATTCTTTCTTTGCAACGAGGTAGCACTTTAGGAGCAGTTTTCCTGGTAATGGCTGTACACAAAGTAGCTCCACTCTCATAAATGCTGCTTTATCAGGCATTATAGCTAAATGAAATGAAAACCAATAACACGTTTCTGATGAAAGTCGGTTCTCTTCAGATACATTCAAATAAAGACATCCGTGCCGTGATTTGACTTGAAACGTGCCGCACTCTTATTTATTCAATGACATAATTGCCTTTTTAAGTTTAAACCAGCTTTATCGCAACTCTCGCAACACAAAGCAGTTTAATAGAAGAGCAGTCCACAATATCATAATATTCAGTCTTCTAAATAATAATTTCATTTTAGCATTAACTTTTCATATTAATAATAAAAAAGTGATATTGTATGGTATAATATATCGCTTGCTGAAATCATGCAGCAAGTTTGACAAGCAAAGTAAACTACAGATTTGAAAGAGAATGTTGAATTGGTCCCTGGATTTGAGCATTTTAAGTTCTATTTAAAAAGGTATAGTGGGAAATTATAGTCACATCAACCCATTATTACACAGATAAAATGTATAAAAACATTCTTGCAACAACAAAAAAAGAAAAGAATGATTGCTCATTCATTGCATACTAAGGTCACACATGTACAGAATCATACAAAAGATATTCATCAGGAGTTGTGATGTGAGTATCCAGCAAAGCCACAAATGTGGAGTAAAATGTAACTTGTGCTTCATCTTACCATGGTGTCTTTGTAACCCTAGATATTTTTATACTGTTTTACTTCTTAGTCACACATCTTTAAAACCTGATACTGCCCCTTTAAGAGGTTGGGTAGTTTGTATGGGGAGAGAGTGCACAACAGTAGCATGCAGAGTGAATGTGCATGAAGCATGGAAAAAAAAGCATAACTAGTGAGTAATTTAGACTATGCTGATTACAATAAGCATTTATATTGCGAATTGTGTTTGAATAACTGATTTATTGTTTATGTCAGTTGGGAGGTTGAATTTGAAACACTGTGGAAGAGAAGTTGAAGAAATTGAGACATTCTGGTGAGTGTATTTTGTTTGTAATGACATATTTTGTTGTCAAGTTGTGTTTTATTTGAGCAAAACCGGTCAGAATGTGGCTAAATCGTTCATATGGGAGTGAATATTGGAGCACCTAAGCATAGCACCATAATGCTAGTTTTGCTAGTCAAGGAGAGAATGAGGTGTGCAATGCTTGCGTTTTTTCACATGTTGAGTGAATTTGAGAATGTATACACACGCAACTCTTAAACTGATTTTGGTAAAAGTGTATTGTTAGCTCTCAAAAAAAAAAAAAAAAAAAAAAATCAAATCAGGTTTGCTTCATAACCTTTATTTCATAAGTGTAGCAAAATGATTAAATGAGAAAAAAAAAAACATGTGATCTCTCTTAAAAGGAATTATCTGTGGGTTCTGATATTGTTGATGTGATCAATTTGAAATGTACATTTGTACAGACTGTTTTTTTCCCCTCTTGGACTGTTGTGCGGTGATACAATTGGACTTGAATCATCTGAGTGGATTCCTCTGGAACAAATTCTCTTCATCATCTCGGCGTACTCAATCAACTCTTCTGCTCTTTATCATCTTGTCGTATTCCATCAACTCATCATCTTTTCTTTCCTTCATACTTGATTAACTGAATATTATTCCTGGTGAAGTGGTAGGACTGAGATATTTTTACTTATTTTACCGCACTTCACACAGGAATGAGGTATTTTTTTGTTGTTGTTTACACGTCATTGGGACTGAGCCTTTTTTTTAACTTGAATTTTCAAAATCAGTTTCTTAGGGTTACAATTATATGGCTATCAAGCTCAATTATATATATATATATATATATATATATATTTTTTTTTTTTTTTTTTTTTTTTTTTTGAGGGGGATTGAATATCATTCAATGTTCATTACTTTGGGTTTAAAGTGCCAGAAGAAAGAGCATGTAAATTGATTGCCCTACAAAATACATTTATTTATTTATATATTTAAAAAAAACTACACTGTTAGCAATTGATGTAATTTTACAATATATTTTACAACAACACACTGTATTCATGGTTTTTATTGTAAATGCAAATGCATGATGGGAAATTGATGGACAGTCCTGTAATATTATTGTAACTACACTGTAGAAGCATTATTTTACAGACACCACAAAGCATTGTGGGATAGCATTAAAACTGGTACTTTCATATTCTTTCTAACATAAAAAGTCCAGTTTTCTTAACGTTAAAATAAACTTTTTAAAAGGTATGATGTTTCATGTTCATGTTTTCAAAGGTATGAACATTCTTTCAAATTAATTTTGATTTAAAAATTTAACATTCTAGGAACGTTGATTTGTAACATTCCAAGAACATAAAAAGGTCCAGTTTCCATATTAGTATAATGTTATTTTAAGGTTAGTAAAATGTTCCTGCAACATTCTCTCAGTCATTCGAACACCTGCTGTGATCAAGCAAGAAAGAAAGAGAAATAATAACACAAACTACAACTTTCTTCAGCCACAGTCTTAGGTGAACTGAAGATACAAGACTTTAAATCTCTCAAGATCTGAATAAACAACTCCACAAACAGCATTATCAGCTTCACTTGTAGTAATACTAACCAGAATGATTTTATTTCTGTCATGCATCTACAGATGTTCTTATTGAGAATTCACAGAGGTTAAGATGTTGATGTCTTAATTAAAATGTTATTTTGAGATCACCATCATAGAGATCAAGGTTTGCTTCAGTTGTGCTCTAGCCCCTCATCTTTTGCTGCAATACTTTTTTCTGCAGTTGTTTTCAGAAAACATGTCTGCATATATAAAGCAAATCAACAGGTCTGTTTTAATAACAACCAACTGACTCCACTAAAACGGTTTAAATGACCCAACTGATATGAAAATAAATTATTTGAAACACTATTGTGGTTCGTACACTGATATTTAACAGTGAATAAGTATTGTTTGTGCTAACGTTTTGTTAAAAACATGTTTTAGATTATTTATATACTCACAGACATCAACATTTGCCGTATTAAACACAACAATGGTGACATGTTTCATACAACATACAAAACATGTTGCAATACAATATAGAACATTTTATTGTATTAATGCTACTGTAATCACAGCAACACTGCTGTATAAACACAGAATTTTATTGTATTAAATCAACAGTATATTTCTTGTATATTGTTTGCTGTAAATTCACGGCAATTAGTTGCCAGGAGTTTCCTGTAAAAAATACAATACATTTTTAACAGTGTACCTCAGTAAATGTATCTTTTTGTGTGATTTAGATTTTCACTCAATATTTTGACAGTGTGATATATTTTTTTCTTTCTTTTATTTTTCATATCGATATTGAGCTTGATTATGTCCCAAGACAAAATATGGATCTTTGTAATTGTTTTGATGTACACGGACAAAACTGTTTGTATGTTACAGGGGTAGAAAAAACTTGTAACATTGAGGAGATCACAGATTTTTTTAAAGTACATGGGGAAATTACAAAAATAGCCAGAGTCCCAGATGAGCAAGAGCAACTGGAAGGTAGAATTCTCATTCAGTATTCTTCTGAGAGTTCAGTTTTGAAGATTGACCCTGATAGTTTAGAAAACTTGCCAAGCCCAAAATAGCTTTTTTTAATATGGCATGTGAGAACAGTTCATGATCTGACCCAAGAGAGATTAGGGAGGGAATTAGCACAAATATATTTAGATGAACTGGACACTATCCCTGGAAGTGGGCAGAGCAGCATTCTTACTTGCTCTACAGAAACAGCTTCAGAGTGTCCAGCTTCATTCAAGTGACTTGCAAGCTGCTGAGGTAGGTCCACAAACTACTGTTCACAGTCCTAACCCACATGTTCTAGGAAGAACCAATGTTGAACTAAACCTTGCTGAGTCAAACTACAGTTTCAAACTTTTCTCCCTCATATGCACCACAGAGCCCTGTGCACATAGACAAAAGCATGCTCAACCCTCCTCAGATTCAAAAGGTGGTTGTGGAACATGTTATCCATAATGAGTCTGCACACACACTTAAGGCAGAGCCGGATCCGCACGTTCTCCGGCAGACTCCCCAAGCCAAATGGGGTGGTTGATTACGATACTTGGCATACTCAAGTTGATCTTCTACTCTCTGACCCTTCTTCATCAGATTCTCAGAAAGTGAGGATAATCTTAGAAAGTCTGCTTAGCCCAGCAGCTGACATTGTCAAGCCTTTAGGTATTGGATCTTCACCTAGTTCATACCTTAATCAGATTGACTCCACTTTTGGTGTAGCAGAAGATGGAGAAGAGCTCTTTAGATCTTTTCTTAACTTTAATCAAAATGCTGGAGAAAAAAAACATTAGCATAACTGCAAAGATGCATACTCTTCTAATCAGAGCAATATCTAGAGGGGGAGGCAAGTGCTGCTGATTCACATAAACATTTGCTAAGCCAGTTTTGTCGAGGGTGCTGGGACCAGACCATGATAATAGGACTCCAGCTTGAACATCTTAAAGACCACCCACCACCTTTCTCTGAGGTCCTGCTCTCTGTGAGGATGGAATAAGATAAAAGGGCAGCAAAGTTAGATCGAGTGAAGAAACACCTTGGTGGAACAAAAGCGGCTGCACATGCTCACTCAGTGTATGGCCTACATGTCAATGTAGAACCCCAGTCTGAACCATCAAAGAAGTGTCCACAGGATGAAACTCAGAAACTTAAATGAGAAATAGCTGCACTGAAGAAACAAGTTACCTATCTGCCAAAGAAAGAAGCAAGAGAGTGTGACATAAATTGTGTGAAAAATCCCAAGGAAGACACCGTTATCAGTGACTGTCTTGTGGCTAGCTCCAATGTGACATCTGACTCTACAAATATACCAAGGCCCTGGTTCTGTTTTAAGTGTGGAGAGGATGGACACATTGCAAGCCGCTGCAGTAAGGAACCCAACCCTGAGCTTGTCCGCAAAAAAAAAAAAAAAAAAAAAAAAAAAATGCAGCTAAGGGAAAGACGGGAGAAGTATAGAAAATTGCATGAACCATCTCAGTTGTCTTTAAACCTGTAGCAGCTCCTGCTGTGGGACACCCAGGGGCTACCAGCCCTTATATTCACCCACATTGATGGTTTATGAAGCTGCCAATTATGCTAGAGAAAACCAAGGAATTCATGGATTTAAAAATGAGGTCTTGCCAAAAGGTCTTATTGGTCAACGTTGCATTGCTTCTGTGTTTGTAGAAGACATTAAATGGGAGTCTTTTTAAGACACAGGGTCCCAAGTCACAATTGTTTCAGAGACATTTTATTTGGCCCATTTTTCTTCCCTTCCAATTCAACCAATTCATGCTTTTTTCAAGGTTGAGGGTGCTGGTGGGAAGCACATTCCATATCTTGGCTACATCCAAGTTGTCATAACTTTCCATTGTACTGTCCTAGGTGCAGAGGTAGAACTTCTCTTGTACTTGTTCCAGATTGTCACTTCAACAGTAGAGGCCCACTGTTGATTGAAAAAAAAAAAAAAAGTTCTTTACTGCCTGTATAAGCAGGGTTTAAAGAGTTCTTCCAAAATCCTGAGGCCAGCAGTGACTATGCTTTGCTTTTTCAGCATGTTGCTCTGAATTATGAAAGTGAGAAGCAACCATTTCAAGTCAGAGTACTGGGAAAAAAACACATTAAGACTGTATTTGCTATATTTGTGTAAGTAGTACACATACAAACATGAACAATGGAAAATTCGTACATACTAGATCTGTCGTAATAACGAGTCATAAACACATTCACAGCTGTAAATCCCGGTTTAGTTTGAAAGGTAAGGATCCACTGAATGACATCTCATTGAGCACGTTTGGTCAAACGAAGCAATAAGGTTGTAATATGGATCATAATTCCTTTGTTTACATTTCAGTTCTTCAGCAACAGAACTGTTTACGTCCGTTGTCGAATAACTCACGGTCGGAAACTGCGTCTTGGTAGTAACAAAATATTTTCTTAAATTTGGGGGGTGGTGGGTCTAGACATAGTCTTATAAAAATATTTGCAGGAGTCTCTTTTTTCATGATATCTTATTCGGATTTGAAATGGAAACTCATGGGATGTGTGGCTTTCAACCCATTACTTTTCTAGATTGCTCCAGGACTCATTTCATGTATTTTTATATCAAATAAGTGTGGTAAAAAAACATTTCAAGGCACTTCAGTGTCTGTAACTTTTAATATTTTTCAGCATTATCAAATCTGGTTGATAAAAATTAAAGCCCAAAGTGCCTTCTTTCTAAAGACTCCAGAATTATGTTTGTAACACACTGAAGTAGGAAACTGTTACACTTATAAGTTAGGTAGAGCACTTTAAGTTGTGAGTCCCATAATGGGGGGTGCTGGCTAACAGGTTAAACAACATGACTGAACATGATATTAGTCTTCATCCCAAGCGTGTGATTGCAAATAAGGCAACTGCTCATGTTCTTCATTTGAAGCCTGAGGTACTATCTTGCTCTAACCATGTGTCCTCTGGGAAGTTGGTGTTCCATCTTGATGACTCTCCAATTCCTGAACAGTGGAAGAAGCGCATCTCTGATAAACTGAATTCCTTACCAGAGGTTTTTGCTTTTGATGACTTGTCATATGGTCATATTACTATGGTGAAGCACCATATTCGACTACAAGATGAGACCCCTTTTAAGGAACAGCCAAGACTGATACATCCAAGTGACAGAGAAGCACTGTAGAGAGCTCCTAGATGCTGAAATAATAAGAGAGTCTGAAAGCCCTTTCCCATCACCAGTTGTGTTGGTCCGCAAGAAAAATGGACAATTAAGGCTTTGTGTTGATTACCAGAAGCTTAATATGCACACAATAAAAGATGCATATGCCCTTCCCAATATAGCGGAGACTTTCTCAGAACTTAGTGGTGCTAAATGGTTCTCTGTCATCGACCTTAACCCTTTCGAGTCGATTAACGCATATATGCGTTTTGAGTCATTTTCTCCTGATATCCCCGAAAAGAACTTAAATTACACTCTCAGTTTTAATCGTACAGATAAGAGCAATACATCAATTGAATCTGTAAAGGGTCTAGTTTTTTTTGGATACAGACATAATAACAAAGAACATTTGTGCACTTATAAATTAAAGATAACAAACAAAGTACGCTGTCTGCAGTCTTTGTCTCCGCTGATCGTCATGTACAAACATTTCATTAAAATGAACTGTAACTCCATGAATACTCAACGAAGAGATATGAGAGAGATATCTATAGAAAGCCTGAAATGTCTACTTTTAAACTAAACAAGTGCTGCCGAAAACAAATATTCTGAGATAAAGTAATCCATATGAAAACAACGCAATGTCTATTTTTCATATCTCCACTCATTATATCTAATGTGACCACGCCCCCGCGCTGAACGCGCTATTCAGATTCAAACTGAAGCGCGCAGCTTGAATACGCCCATAACAGAAGAAAAAGCAGCGAGACTGTTCTTCAAGTTTTTATTTTATTTTACTGTTTGCTTCGCGATGAGAGGAATAAGACATAATTCACCCCAAAAAGATGTGATGTGGTTGAGGATTTGAGAAATGGATTTCCTCAGAAAAAAGAATGAAGCACTTTATTCAGCAGAGATCATAAACATGAGTAAGTCTCTTTTTATTTATTTGTACTAGTTTTCACATAACGTGTAAACTTTTTCCAAATACTTTTTCCAAACTATAATTCCTGACTAAATGTATAATCAAGTGAAACATTATGAAGTTTCAGTAACAATATACAATACTATACCATTCAAAAGCTTGATGTAAATAATATAAATGTGACAAATAGAGATAACTCTAACAAATGTAAAAACAATGCAGTTCTTTCGATTCATTCCCCCTAAAAAAACCTGAAAAATATTCTCAGCTCTTTTCAACATTAATAATAATAATGATGATGATGATGATAATAAATGGGGTTTATTTGGTAGAAAATAGGATTGTTAAAAGGATTTCTGAAGGATTGTGTGACTGGAGTAAGGATGCCAAAAAATTTGTTTGAAAGTAAGCTTTGATTGTCCCTAATAAACTGTTTAACTGCTCCCCCAAGTGGATATTAAATTATGTTGTGGGATAATTAAATATATTCTTAATAAACTACAAACATAAAATTATATACTTTTATTTTGTTCTCACATTCTTTCTTGTAAGTCCTCCCTCACAGTGGCACAGTTGAATGAGAGGCTCATTATGCAGCTCATTATGCAGGGCTTTGTCTTCTCCGGTGTAAATCACAATGATATTCATGATAGTTGACGCCTACTCGCATATGACTTTTACCAACAAAAAGTGTCTTAGAAAATTTAAATCAATATATTGTTTTCTGTGAATGAGTAAACAAGATGATTTTCACATAATTTAGAAAGAAAAATTCTAGGCTAAAAGCTCCAGTTCTCAACTTTTCAGGCAACCAATTTTATGTATGTGTTTTATGGCCTTATTCAAGTGACTTAACATTTTTAGTTTTTCACTAACCATGCATAACATTTTTTTTCTCAAAAATACAATCATGTACATTCATGCATTTCACATATTATTATAGCCCAGTTTGTGCTGATTACAGTGATATTAGACTTTACCCATTTAGATATGTATAAGAAACTGAAAAAAGCACAAATATCAGGGCATGACAAAACTTCTCCAGGCCCCAAAAATACCCTCAGACTCCAGAGGGTTAAATCTGGATACTATCAATTTGAAGTAGCCGAAGAATATAAACACAAAACAGCTTTTGTTTGTCCTCTTAGCTTCTTTGAATTTAACTGGTTGCCTCAAGGTGTAACAAATGCACCTAACACTTTCCAGAGGCTTATGGAGAAGTGTGCAGGAGACTTGCATCTGAATAAGGTTCTTGTTTTTCTGGATGACCTCCTAGTCTTTTCCAAAACACTTGAGGAATATGAAGCTCGGCTGATAAAAGTGTTGAATCGTTTAAAAGAGTTCGGGTTGAAGTTGTCTCCAGATAAATGCCAATTCTTAAAGTCCTCTGTGAAATATCTGGGACATGTTGTGTATGCTGATGGAGTTCACACAGATCCAGAAAAGATTTCAGCTCTGAAAGATTGGCTTCGTCCCTCAACTAGACGAGAGCTAAAATGTTTTCTAGGCTTTGCTGGGTATTATCAGCATTTTGTCGAAGGTTATTCTAAAATAGCCAAGCCACTAAATTGTCTTACTACAGGGTATAGTCCTCCAAGGAAAAGGGGGAAGATATATAAAAGAGAGAAACCAAACACTCCTGCAAATCCTAATGCTCCCATTAGCGAAGAGTGCACAGTTGAGTGTGAAAGTGAATTCAAGACTTTGAGCCTACGCCATTAGGGGACTCTAAAAAAGTGAAATAAACTACCCTACCCATAAATTTGAATATCTAGCCCTGAAATGGGCTGTCTGTGAGAAATTCAGTGATTATGGCACTGAATTTATGGTACTCACTGACAATAATCCTCTGACATATGTGCTAACCACAGCGAAACTTGATGCAGCAGGATATCGCTGGTTTGCACAATTATCCACATATCTATTTAATATAAAGTAAAGAGCTGGAGCTGTCAATAAGGATGCTGACAGATTGTCTAGGAGACCACAGAATCCGCCTGAGGCAGATGATGCATTCATTGAAGAGGAGAGGGCTATTGAAGACTTAAAACTGCGACTTAGTGTGAAAACTGAAGTGATCTCTACAGAAACACCGTCTGCAATATCTGACCGCCATTCAGTTGTGCTGTCAAGTGGTGTTTTTGATGCACCAGAGTTTGTACTTGCAGAGTCCTTGGCTTTAAATGCATCATCCGTTTCTGAGAGTTTCGCCTGCCCAGGTTATGACACTATCCCTGGAATGACCCGGGACGACTGGTATCAAGGTCAAAGAGAAGATTCAACTTTGAGAAGAGTCATTTCTTTTGAAGAATAAGGTCAGAAACCTAACATCAGACAAACCGCTCTTGAACCCCTTGAAGTGAAGCTGCTGCTGTGAGAGTGGAACCGACTAGAACTACAAGATGAAGTGTTATACCGGAAGTGGGCTACCCATGGGGCTGTGCTTTACCAGATAGTCCTGGCTAAACATAAATGAGAAAAACAGAGGTGGAGAATCCAGGGGTCAGAAAGTAAAAGTCCTGCCACATTTTTGCTCCACCCATGAACTCAGCAGCTGATTTCACCAGAGGAGGAAACAAGTCATTCCTTCCAAGTCACAAACTAGTCTCAACTCAAATCCCAAGTCCTCAAAGAGTTAAAGTCAATGAGATAATTAAGAGACTAATTAAATGATGATTGTGCATTGGTGATGAACACCTGCTGTTATTGTGCGTTACAGAGGATCAGATTCTGATGTTTTATTGGTTAAAATTATGCCACCATCATGGAGATCAGTGTTTGCTTCAGTTGGGCTCTTGACCTTTGGTTTCTTATGTTAGATATTTCTCTGTAAAAGTACATGTGCTGTTATAAAACAGTGCGATCAGTGCTGTGCAGAAAACCGTTACTAGCTGCTTTTACATGATGAAGTAATTATTAGGCATCAGCCTGATTATTTCCAAAACAATTTTACGTATTTATTATTAAAAAATGTTCAGTTTTTAAATAACTTACCTTGTGGAACCGTTGGTTTAATCACTATAATGAATACATTTCCTAATGTATGTAATAAATATACATTTTTTGAAATCTTTTCCTAATAAAACGCATAGACATCATGGCCCAGCATATGAATCTCAACAATGGTGACAATCAACAAAACACTTCAAGCTGAAGTGCATGCTGGGTAACACCATAGTAAAATCTCTCATCATGCACTGTAGCTTGAATAATTATTGTAACCACTGTTGAGGATCATATGATAAGTGCTCATGTCTAAAATCCCGAGCCTGTTCAATTTTTTCCCCCAATATTTAAGCATTACAATAATGTTTGTTTAATAGGACTTTTTTGTAGTTCAGTAATTGCTGAACATAATTTAACAAACCAAAGAGAGACACCTTCATGAAGTTAATTAAAATGTTTTAGATGAAAAAAGGACAATTAAATTTTCTACTTCAAGCTTTTCATTCAGCAATGTGTTAATGTTTACTACGTAACACAACCGCAAGTGTTTAAAAGCAAATTACTTTGAATTATTAAAAGGGTCAAGAGCCCAACTAAAGCAAACACTGATCTCCATGATGGTGGACTCACCACAATTATGGTGACAAAGTTTTTTTTTTTTTTTTTTTCTTCCAGTTGATTTCATCCAAGGCTGTGCTTAAAGTCAGTTGTAGTTCTTGTGTTTCTCATTTCTTCAGTGATGTTGATTGTTAACAGCAGGTGTTCATCACTAATGCAGAATTATCATTTAATTAGTCACTTAATTATCTCATTGACTTTAACTCTTTGAGGACTTGGGATTTAACTTGAGACTTGTTTGTGACTTGAAAGGAATGACTTGATTCCTCCTCTGGCGAAATCAGCTGCTGGGTTCATGGGTGGAACAAAAATATGGCAGGACTTTTACTTTCTGACCCCTGGACTCTCCACCTCTGGAGAAAAAGCATTGAAGGGTGTTCATGATGAAGTAGGTCACCTTGGCTATTAGCATGCACTTGACCTAGCTCTTGCCAGATTATTTTGGCCGAACATGGCAAGGGATCAGAGGTGGGTAGTCCAGGAGCCAAAGAGTAAAAGTCCTGTCATATTTTTGCTCCACCCATGAACTCAGCAGTCGATTTCATCAGAGGAACCAAGTAATTCCTTCCAAGTCAGAAACTAGTCTTGAGTCAAATCCCAAGTCCTCAAAGAGTTAAAGTTAGTGAGATAATCAAGTGACTAATTAAATGAAGATTGTGCATTAGTGATGAACACCTGCTGTTAATAATCAACATCACTTAAGAAAAGAGAAACACAAAAACTACAACTGACCTTAAGCACAGCCTTGGATGAAATCAACTGGAAAAAAAAAAAAAAACTGTGCCACCATAATTGTGGTGAGTATTTGCTTCAGTTGAGCTCTTGAGCCTTTAAGTAGCTTTTATAAATTTGCTTCTAATCAGTTGCATTATTGTTTTACAGTGACCATTTGTGCAATGCTGATCCAAATCTTGATCTATCAGGTAACTTATGCTTTTGATGACTGTATGATCTAAATTAAAATTTCTTGATTATGCTTTTAAATAAACAAATTTGTGGTTCAGTGGTTAGAGAGGGCTGCTGTCTGTTCACTGCTTTGTGTGTGCATTTTGAATGGGTTAAATGCGGAGTATGAATTCTGAGTTTGGGTTACCATAAGTACTGTATGCCACTTTCACAAAAAAAAGAGAGAAATCTCATTACGGAAATGCCACCATAATGCTTCAATATTAAAGAATAAAAAATAACAATAAAAGTACGCAGTTTGGATTTTGGCCATTTAGCCATGACCATTTATCATATTGTCCTCAACAGTGGTGAAAATATTTATTCATACTGCAGTGCATTATGGTAGTCTTTCATGTATTGCAACATGAAGCATTTTGTTGATTGTCACCATTGTTGAGATTCATATGCTGGTTCTTGATATCTCTGTGTCTAAAAGACACTTGGGTTCAAACTTCTACATGTGTTACACAAATTTAAAATTCACTCCCTGTAAATATTAGAACAATGCTTTTTGTGTATGTTATAGTTTCACTGGGATTATTCAACCTAAACCTGTGAAAGAAAAAAAAAAAAAAAATATTGAGCTATAGTTAACATAGCTACAGAGAAAGATCTGACACAAGTCAATGGTCAGGAGCACAACTAAACCAAAGGTCATGGGTTTAATTTCCATGGAATGCATGAACTGATTAAATGTTTTTGATTGTGGTGAATGTTTTAAACATCTAATCACCTTTACCTGGTCATTAGATGTGTTTTTCTATAAATATACTGTAAGCACATTGTAAGCAATGGCATAAGTCGTGTTTTGGGTGTTGGTGGGATCACCAGGTTTATTGTGTAGCTTAAGCGGCAAGACTGTCTTCGTCCTGCAGCTGCTCGATTTACACTAGCCGTAAATCGAGCAGCTGCGAAAACTCAAGCATCTAAACAGACAATGAACTTACCATAATAATTAGATATTTATTTGGAGCATTTACATCCCGTGGTAACTAGGATTTACAAAAGTTCCAGTCTGGATCCAGAACACCTGAGAAGAAATGATGCTGACCCTCAGAGGACCCCAGATGATGCTAACCCTGAATCAACAACATAACTAACAAATATTGCTACAAGTGTGACTGCATCATATAATAATGGCTGTTAATAACGTTCATCGTCTGGCTGACTATGACTTGTATTAATTTTTCTGAAAAGTTCTGTCATATGTGCACAAACTGACAGTAATCACACTATTAAAAATGCGTTGTATTTTTACAGGAAACTGCTGGCAACTAATTGCTGTGAATTTACAGCAAACAATGTACAAAAAATATACTGTTGATTTAATAGAATAAAATTCTGTGTTTATACAGCAGTTTTGCTGTGATTACAGTAGCGTTAACACAATAAAATGTTGCATTTTGTATTGTTGTCGTACAATCCTCAACAGTGGTGACAATCCTGAAAAAAAAAATAAATGCAGCAATGCATGCTGGGATCCATGAACATGTTTTGTATGCTGGCATGAAACATGTCACCATTGTTGTGTTTAATACGCCAAATATTGATGTCTGTGAGTGAATAAATGATCTAAAACAAGTTTTTAACAAAAAGTTAGCAAAGCAATATTTATTCACTGTTAAACATCAGAGTACAGTTGGGTCGTTTAAACCGTTTTAGTGCAGTCAGTTGGTTGTTATTAAACCAGACTTGTTGATTTGCTTTATATATGCAGAAATGTTTTCTGAAAACAACTGCAGAAAAAAAGTATTGCAGCAAAAGTTGAGGGTCTAGAGCACAACTGAAGCAAACCCTGATCTCTATGATGGTGATCTCAAAATAACATTTTAATTAAGACATCAACATCTTAACCTCTGTGAATTCTCAATAAGAACTTATGTAGATGCATGACAGAAATGAAATCATTCTGGTTAGTATTACTACAAGTGAAGCTGGTAATGCTGTTTGTGGAGTTGTTTATTCAGATGTTGAGAGATTTAAAGTCTTGTATCTTCAGTTCACCTAACACTGTGGCTGAAGAAAGTTGTAGTTTGTGTTATTATTTATCTTTCTTTCTTGCTTGATCACAGCAGGTGTTTTGAATGAGAGAATGTTGCAGGAACATTTTACTAACCTTAAAATAACATTATACTAATATGGAACCTGTTCTTGGAATGTTACAAATCAACGTTCCTAGAATGTTGAATTCTTAAAGGTCCCCTTCTTCGTGATTCCATGTTTAAAACTTTAGTTAGTCTGTAATGTTGTTGTTAGAGTATAAATAATATCAGTAAAATTCTAAAGCTCAAAGTTCAATGCCAAGCAATATATATGATTTAACAGAATTTGCCTAAAAAAAAACGACCCGTTTGGACTGCAGCCCTCTAGTTCCTGTAGTAATGATGTCACTAAAACAGTTTTTTTTGACTAACCACCGCCCACATGAATTCACAAACAGGGGAGCATGGCCTTGTTGAGCTCCGACGGAGAAGAAGGAAGAGCTGTTTGTTTTTGTCTCCATGTCGTTGAAAAGCTGTTTTTTTCTGAGTCCAATCACCTTTGTTTGGGCTTCCCAGGAATGGTGTACTTTGAGATTAATGGTTACAATTTATGTTTAACTCGGTTAATGCAGGTTTAAATTATAATGCACATGTAAAACTATGTGCAGCTCATTTTGCTGAGGACAGCTTGCTGAGGACAACTTTCTCAATCTCAATCAGTTTAATGACGGATTTGCACAAAGATTATTATTGAAAGATGGAGCAGTTCACTCTTTGTCTGGACCACAACTGGTAAGTGTATTTTATTATTTAAGTCGGTGCGTTTAACAGTTTCTGTAACTTATTACACAAAGGGCAACGCTGTTTAGCTTTGTTAACTAGATGATAGGGCTGTGCAAAAAAAACAAATGCGGTTTTCAGACACTCCTGTGACTATAAATACATCTCCAGCACGTGCGTTCTAGCCCAATCACGTTACCAGGAGGGCAGCCTGCTCTCAGCTGCGGTCGAATCACAACACAGGAACCGCTGGCCCAATCAGAACTCGTTACGTGTTTCTGAAGGAGAGGCTTCATAGAACAAGGAAGTCATCAGCCCGTTTTTGTGACAGTGAAAACAGCAGTATACAGATAGGTGAATTGTGTGAAAAATACTGTGTTTTTTTACATGCGAAAAATGAACACATGTTATATTGCACAGTGTGAACACAATCAAAGCTTCAAAAAAGCGCGTCAAACGGGACCTTTAAATTTAAATTAAGTTGAAAGAATATTTAAGAAACATCATACCTTTTAAAAAAAGTTTCTTTTAACGTTAAGAAAACTGGACTTTTTATGTTAGAAAGAATATGAAAGTTCCATTTTTAATGCTATCCCACAATGCTTTGTGGTGTCTGTAAAATAATGCTTCTACAGTGTAGTTACAATAATATTACAGGACTGTCCATCAATTTCCCATCATGCATTTGCATTTACAATAAAAACCATGAATACAGTGTATTGTTGTAAAATATACGTCAATTGCTAACAGTGTACTTTTAGTTGAGTTTACTCAGTTTGCTTTAGTTCATCCTACATGAAATATCTGAGTAGAGATAATATTTTACATCATGTAGAACCACTGTCCATGCAAGTTTAGCCAAAGTGTTATAAAAACATTTGCAAGTAAGATATAACTTTTCTTTACGCATGATGTTAGTTGTTTGCAGTTTAAGGATGTTACTATGTGTACATCATGCACTAGCACTCTCATTAAATTTGCTATTTTTAAATCAAGAATTTTAGGCTTTCCTTTAACTAGGTCCTCAACCCAACCACAAGCTCCACACTTCACCACAATGGTAACTCGCACAAAATACACCAATATACACTCAAAAAAAAAAAAAGATTTATCAGTTTTGTTCACTTTACCTGAACAATTCATGTTGAATTAATGCAATTTTGGCTATTTTTTTTTTCAACATGATTGTGTCATGTTAAACTGACTTAAAACTGTCAAACGTTGGTTTAACATAAAGTTTTCATTTTGAAAGAACATGTTTCAATCAAGTACCTCAAAATAAGTTTTACACTTCCCATCATGCTTTGCACAGGACTGGATATGGGGAGAAAAAATGTTGAAATAAAGTGTTATGTTATGCAGTTTTTAGTAAAATGTGATAATAAGGAGACTTTTTCATGTCTAATGCTCTATTATGTGGGCATTTTAAAAGACTTTACACTGTAAAAAAAAAAAAAAAAAAAAAAAAACGTAACAAATGGGACTAAAGTCCACCACACTTAAAATAATAACTTAACATCACAAGTTGTCACAACATAAATAGTCATGTTAACCTAAATAATATCGGAACAAAATATTTTTTGTTTACTGAACACAAGGACTATTATCTATTAGCATACACAATTATAAAGTGAAAAAAAGTGAAGTGACATTCACCCAAGTAGTGCAGTGTTCATCATTTATGCTGCGGTGACCAGGGAGCAGTTGGGGGTTTGATGCCTTGCTCAAGGGCACCTCAGTCATGTTATTGCTGACCCAAGTTACAAACCCACAACCCTGGGGTTGGTAGTCAAACTCTCTAACCACTAGGCCACAACTTTATATTGTTCAAATAGTCTAAATAAATAAAAGACCATAACATGGGTCAAATAACTATTTTTATTATTGAAAGTTTGTGTCCAAAGCACAAGGACATACCAAGTCTTGTATATTAACTTCTTTACTCAATGAATTTTACACTGAACTCAACACATGGTAAATAATGCATGTTAAATAAATCCAGTGTTAATTATACCTTCATACGTTAGCAGTCTTGTGGCATGAAGTCACATGTATTTAACATTTTTGTTTGTTCTTAAAGGAACTATTACGTGAAAATTACTATATTGCATATTTTAACATCCTCCTAATCCACTGGGCAAAGTTACGTCCAGTGAATGTCTTTTTATGTCTTTGCAGACGTTGAAAAGACGTCCACTGAGGAGACAGAATGTTTTTATGACATATTTTAAAAAAATGTTTTTTTTATGTCTTGTGTACGTCCGATATAGACGTTCACAGATTCTCCTTACAAGGTTCTGTGACTTTATTTCTGTCAGACATCTAGATAAGCTCTTATTGAGAATTAACAAAGGTTTAAATGTTGAAATATGATTGATTTGAAGTCACCATTGTGGTGATCAGTGTTTGGTTTAGTTGGGATCTTGGTCCAGTTACTTCTTGTGTTAGTTTGCCTCTTGCTGCTGTAACAGTGTATTTTAAAATGCAGTTTTTGTGACAAAGAAAGACAAAATTAAACAAACTCAGGTGATATCAGCTATTTGTTGGTGTTAGCTTGTAACTTAAAAAAGTTATTTTAAGTTAGGTAGATTTTAGTCCCGTTTGTTAAGTTTACTCAAAAAAGCGCTTGCAATAAGTTGCCTTATTTTGATTAAGTTGGCACAACTTTTTTTTTTTTTTTTTTTTTTTACAGTGAATAACCACTGGGATGACCGACTACTCCATGCATGATTCAGAAGTATAATGACTTATTCAGAAGAGTACCTACTCTAGAGAGTATGAGATCTCAGTCGCAGCCAATGTTCTGAACATCTGAGGATGCTGAGGACATATTCTGCTCAAACACGTGTAAATACAGAGGAAAGACTCAGAACACAAGCTGCAGTACTACAATACAGTTTATTAAAAGGGCAATATACAATCTTCAAATAAACTGAATAAGCAGAATATGTAACACTTTGCCTACAGTGAGGTTTTGCATGATTATATTAGTTTTTAGATGGGCTCCACCCACAGAGAGACGGAAAAGGCAGTGTCCCAAACACTACGGCTTTTAATGCTGAAAATAGATTAATAACTTAATAAATTATATAGTTCAAATTCATGGACAGTATAAAAAGGAATTTAATTACTTGATCTTGAGAAGTAAATTATATTGTCTGCACCATATATTTAGTGAATAGACATTTGATATTCTAGGTAATGAGTGAAAACACTTACCATTGTATTCTAATACACAGGTTCAGTCATCTCAACATCACAAGGTCTGGAATGATTCATCTTTGCCAATAAAACAGAATGGAGAAAAAAAATAATAAAAAAAATTTATCAACATACAATATATATTAGGTAACTTATATAATAATAATAATTTCATTAGCGTTCACATCAACAGATTATAACAACAACTTACCTTTACATTCTCATATAAAGGTTCGGTCGACTCAGCATCAGATGCTATACATCTGTCATTATCAGGTCTGAAATGATTCATCTTCAGCATTAAAGAAACAGAGAAAAAATTGATACAATAAATAACTAATGATTATAAACTCACTATAAAGTCATAACTCTTAGTTATTGATGAGGCTATTGATTAAAAAAAAAAAAAAAAAATTCTCACCTGAGTATCAAGTGTGTTTTTTCTCTTTTTCATCCTGCTTCTCCTTAAAACAATGAATGTGTTACATAAAAGAGTAGATAATTAATATGTTACATTATAACAATATTAAACATGCATTTCTTGCATTTCTTTTGATATTATTTCTTTGGTCAATACCAATTAAATTTGATTCCTAAGGTTTTCCAACAAAATTAAATATGTCCAAAAAGTCAATCTTACAACTATTTTTTTTATTCCTGTACTGAAGTTCATATCTGTAAATTTAACACATCTTACCAAATAAGCATTGTTATGATAACTGCAGCTCCACAAATCACACCGACAGATATGTACAGTTTTACCAGACCTCCTGCAACAGAGACAAGAGAGTAACACATCTGAACAGATTCACTTCAGAAAGAGTAATATAAATATATGAGCTGTTCTACCTTTAACAGTGACAGTAACAGCGTCTGATCTCTGCGATCCGTGTTGATTGTGAGCCTCACAGTAGAAGCGTCCGCTCTGTAGTGCACTGAAACTCTGTCCAGATCCAACAGCTGAGCTTTGAGTCTCCTTAAACCAGCTGAAGTTCAGAGCAGGAGGGTTTGAATCACTGCTGCAGATCAGAGTCACTGAATCTCCATCCACTATTACACCAGATCCATTTACAGACACTGAGACATTCCTGGGAGGGTCTAAAAACAATCACCATATTATTAAAGACCTCTAATGCATAAACATCTAATAAACTAACAAATGACATGCAGAGTCACAGCATCAGAGTATTTCTCTCCATGTACATTAATGGATCTGATGATACAACTGTTTATCGGTCATCTTTGGCAATATTGCATTATTTGTAAGGTCTCAATTCACAAGCTGTAGTAAGATACTGTGCAGATCTTAATGTCAAGATATGATACGTCCATTATACTGTAAATTAAGTTGATTTAATATGGTGTTCATTGTGTGCATTATAAATTATCATACTCTTAAACTTATTACCACAAATATGTAAGTATTATGATGTAATACAATTGTTGTTATGATTATTATTGAGTTGATATAACATATTATAAGGCTTATTATAATGCATTATGCATTCATTATAATGTCTTAAGAATACCTCTATAATGTATTATAAATAGAAAGTGTTACCAAACCATCTAATAAACTCACACATGACATGTAAAGTCACAGCAACAGAGTATTCCTCTCCATGTTCATTGATGGATCTACACTTGTATTCTCCACTGTGATCAGAGCTGATCTTTGAGACGCTGTAGATTCTTCCAGATCCTACAAACATTCCTCCTTTAAACCAGCTGATTTCTGCAGGAGGGTTTGCATCACTGCTGCAGGTCAGAGTCACTGAATCTCCCTCCACTATTACACCAGATCCATTTATAGACACTGAGACGTTCCTGGGAGGATCTAATAACAATTGTCATATTATTAAATATCTCTTATACATTAAAACAAATACTAATATGAGCTGAAATGATAAAAACCATCGGTAACACTTTTTATGAAACCCGTATTTGTAATGCATTTATTCTTAAGACATTGTATTAAATTAATTATGCATTATCAAAAAAAAAAAAAAAAGTATGATATGTTGTATCATCTCATGAATATTCATAAGAACAGTTTTAATATATTATAATATTTACTTAATTGTGGTTATACACAGCAAAATCCCCAGTGTTAATTTAACACTGAGTGTGGACTCATATAAACACTGAAGCAGTGTTAAAAGTAACACTGAAGCAAAGTTGAAGTTAATGAGATAATTAAGAAGTTAATTAAGTTATGATTGACCATTATTGAAGACACCTGATGTTAACAAGCAGAATCACCAAACGAGAAAATCACAAATTGTGTGTCACCATTATAGTGGTCAGTGTTTTGACTTTTTACTTTTAAAGTTTGTTTGTCAAACCACGAGCAAAAATCATCGCATGTTGGTGATTATGTTTTAATGTAATCGTTGTTTGACTTGAGTCACTGAACTCATTTACAGCCTTTTCTCGAAGTAAAACCTCCATTATCGATTGTAACAGCTTTGATTCCTCAATGAAAAAGTCTGCATTTTCTATACATTTTGTAGGTATCTCTTGCAAGTGATTCAGATTTTTTTTTTATTAAAGAGTTTTAATTTTAGGCACACACAGATAACAAGAATCAGCTTATGAATCTCAACAACGGTGACATGCATATTCAGATAAACAAACCAACTCTGAACATCACAAAACTAGATACAAAATATTTACATAAAAACAGCAAAAATAAAATATAGTTAGAATAAAAAGTTAAAAAGACAGTTCAGCTCATAATTTATTCATGCCGCAATGCATGATGGGAGCCATGGATGAGTTTTTATTGTATTTTTATTTGATGGCCACCATTGTTGTGGTGCTCACGCTGATTCCTGATGTGTCTAAATGAATTTTTTTTTTACGTAGAATTTACTATTAAAAACATGTAATATTATGGCAAAAATGCTGGGTTACTTACTTCTCTTTTTCACTTAATTTATGTATGCAGGAAAGAATCCTAAACTCAGGCATTCAGGTCACTCTATAACAAATAGCTCAAATCACAATCAATGGCACACATGATTGCCTTTGCTGTGATCTGTCTGTATGATATTATTCAGTTACCACAGCCACACAAAATCTAAAGTTAATAACTGAAGGCTCAAGATCCCAAATAAAACAAACACTGACCATTATAATGGTGACATACAAATTGTGATTTTCTTGTTTGGTGATTCTGCTTGTTAACATCAGGTGTCTTCAATAATGGTCAATCATAACTCAATTAACTTCTTAATTATCTCATTAACTTCAACTCTGCTTCAGTGTTACTTTTAACACTGCTTCAGTGTTTATATGAGTCCACACTCAGAGTGTTAAATTAGCACTGGAGATTTTGCTGTGTAGCTTTTAAGAGTATGATTATTTATAACAATGAACACATTTCATGCACTTTTACAATGGATTATACTTCTCATAGTTGTAATGTATGTAATGTAATGTATTATAAGTCTCATATCTTCCCATTTTTCTGATGCTACTTCAAGCAAACAAATACAACTTACAAGTAATAATAATAATAATAATAATAATAATAATTATTATTATAATAAATTATCTCAAACATCCATCAGATCAGATGAATTTGTATATGAAACATTTGCTTTGGACTATTTTTATTATATTATTAGTTTGATTATGTTGATGGCAGTGTTAATTTCGTTGACTAAATATTTTCGTCATTATTTTCGTCACGAATATATTTTTGCCGACGAAAACGAAACGAAAACTAAAATAGAAGGCACTGATGGAGACTAAAACTATGACTAAATTGATTGACATTATCGTCAACGAATAAAGGACGAGACGAAAATAGACTGTGACGAAAATCAAATCAGCAGACGGCAGAGATGCGAGAAATGAGCAAAAGAACCGGCAAAACAGAACAGACTGCATGAGAGAAGAGAACCAATCAGAGCCTGACTTATTGAGACGTGAAGCGAAGGTTTTCAGTTTTTATGAGCTCCCGGGAAGTCGGCATTCGAAGAGGTGATAGGGACTTTAAGCAACAGCCTCTGGTGGAACGGCAACGCCATTCTGGCGTTGTATTGCGCCTGCGTGAATTTAACTGCTACTTTGTGACGTTCTAATTTAACGGTCTACTACGGGAGAACAGCTGATTTGCCGGAGTCGCTACAACGTGAGAGGTTAGGTAAATAAATGTTATGTTTTTAGACTAATTTACATCATACAATATTAAAAACTCCTCTTCTGACAAAAGATTGTCATTTAACGCCAAAAGCAATCCTTCTCTTGCTTTTTTAAATTATATATTTTTTTGGATCTCAATAAATGAATTAATGCTGCGTTGCGCTGTTCTGTTTTACCGTTGCTTAGTGACTTTTACGTTCTTGGCTACAGCGGTGTGACGGCAAACTTCCGGTCGCTGAAGCCGTTCCATTCGCAGCTGTTGCTTAAAGTCCCTACTGTCTAAAAGAGCGACAAAATGTCCACAGCTCACTTCACGTTTGACGACGAACAAAACAAAACAAAGTGTAAAGCACGCAGAGCGCTTATTCGTGGCAAGAACACAACCAATTTGAAAAGACATTTACAGACGAGCCACCCGGACATTTTCTCAAATGTAATTTTACAACGATGTTCTTTTGTTTATTGAGCTAAGCAAAATTGGAATAGTGCAGTGCGTAGATGTTGTAGCATTAAATATTACGAACTGAAAAGTACTGTAAAATAGCCCCTTCTTCAAGTTAGATGCGAGCACAATACTAATACGTAATATCATGATAAATAGCCTACATTTGATTAATACTAATGTTTAGTATATTTTATAATGTTCTACTTGTTGACAATATCACAAATATTTCTATATTAGTCATGTGAAACATGAATGTTCACATCCTATCATTATACATACAAATCTAGCAATATTGTAGTATTTAAAACATACAATATTGCTAGACAAATGAATACCTTATAAAATCTTGTTACTTTTTTTATCCACCTAGCTGCCAACTTATTAAATATTTACTTTAAATGTATGCACTTATTGTTCAGCTCAGCTGTAAGCTTTAAGGTCCTGGACCTAACTTTATTTTTCTTTTATTGATGGTCAATTGGCAGCTAGTTGTTGTTTACATTATCATGACAGTGTTTGTTGCTGCATAAAAGCTTTTGAATCGAAATAAAGACACAGTTGTGTTGAAATAAAGTTGAATTTGTGTTTTATATATTTTGTTTAAGTTTGTTTCCTATACCAGCTGTAAAAAATTGTCTAGTAAATCTGTTATTGATTTTAGTCTTATTTTAGTCGACTAAAATACCAAGCAATTTTAGTCGACTAAAATACCAAGCAATTTTAGTCGACTATAATAAGACTAAAATTAAAACAAATCAGATGACTAAAACTTGACTAAAACTAAAAAGAATTATAGTCAAAAGACTAAGACTAAAACTAAATTAAAATTTCGTGTCAAAATTAACACTGGTTGATGGAACCCTTTAGACCGCTGTTGATAGATAACTCTGCAACTATTTGTCGACTAGTGGTCATTAGAGTATTAGCATGTCTGCTACTGTAAATATATTCTAACACTTTATTTTAATGGTCAACCAACAGATAAACTGATTATACTTCAGTTTATTCTACTATACTAGATTCTACCATTCTTGTGCGTACTAATACTCTAATGAGAGTTAGTTGGCATGTATTTGCAAAGTTTCTTTTAGCTTACTGATTAAGGGGACCATGAAAATAAAATTGAATCATTTAAATATTGCATTTTTTCAGTTAGAGTATTAATCTCACATCAATTAATTGACATGAGCTCCACAGGAAACACTCAAATAACTATCAACATCTAACCACTCACAAGCTGTTGTAAGATACTGTGCAGATCTTAAATAAACAATGCCAAGATATGATACCGTCCATTATACTGAAAATGAAGTAGATTTAATATGGTGTTCATTGTGTGCATTATAAATAATCTTACTCTTAAACTTATTACCACAAATATGTAAGTATTATTATGTAATATAATTGTTGTTATGATTATTATTGAGTTGATATAACATATTATAAGGCTTATTATAATGCATTATGTATTCATTATAATGTCTTAAGAATACCTCTATAATGTATTATAAATACGGGCTTCATAGAAAGTGTTACCAAATCATCTAATTAACTCACACATGACATGTAAAGTCACAGCAGCAGAGTATTCCTCTCCATGTTCATTGATGGATCTACACTTGTATTCTTCACTGTGATCAGAGCTGATGTTTGAGATGCTGTAGATTCTTCCAGATCCTACAAACGTTCCTCCTTTAAACCAGCTGAAGTTCAGAGCAGGAGGATTTGAATCACTGCTGCAGTTCAGAGTCACTGAATCTCCCTCCACTATTACACCAGATCCATTTATGGACACTGAGACATTCTTTGGCGGATCTAAAGAGGACAAAAATAAAATGTGTAGTAAAAAAACAAACTCAGCACGTTAAAAAGTACTAATGAGTCTATACACTCTCAGAAAATAAAGTACATAATTGTACCTTTAGGGGTACAATAGCTTGTCACTGGAGCTGTATATATATATTATCACACACACAAACACACACACACTGAATTAAAATCAGAAATTACTCAATGCTTTTCGTTTTGAAAACAATGTCTAAATGTAACATATAAATGATCATCTTCTGAGTGAGTGTAATTTGCCTGAAAATCCATTGCATCTCCTGGTTTCAGTATAGTCCTCTTTTTATCAGCCTTGACACTGCATGCATTGCATGCATTCCACCCATAAAGTCAACAGCTTATTTCACTAGAGGAGGAACCAAGTCATTCCTTCCAAGTCACAAATGAGTCTTGAGTCAAAGTCCTCAAAGAGTTAAAGTTAATGAGATAATTAAGTGACTAATTAAATAATGATTGTGCATTAATGATTAAAACCTGCTGTTATTAAGAATTACAGAGGATCAGATGTTGATGTTTTATGTACCCTATGCCAAGGGTATAAAAGCTGTACCCTTGAGGGTACACTCTCAGAAAATAAAGTACATAATTGTACTTTTAGGGGTACAATACACTGTAAAAAGTGATTCTCTATATTTATTCAATTAAATTGTATCAAACATTTACAAGCAATATTATTAATTAAATTTAACACATTTTAATTAAGTAGAAATAATCATTAAAAATGAGTAGAATAAAATTTTTGGTACAAAAATACTACTCCCGGTTTGTCACAAGTTTCGGAAAAAATTTTTAGAGTATGGGTCTGTGTGACTTTAGATGGAGCGGAATTTCCTTATATGGGTCCTAAGGGCACTTCTCCTGGAAGAGCGTGCGCTCCCGTAGAGCAGAACAGAGCAGAGACATTAACTGATCAGAGCGAGAGACCAAAATGTCACAAAAGAAGTGTGTTTTTGGTTGCCAGGGCAAGACAACCCTGCACAGATTACTAAAAAAAAAAACAGCATTAAGGACCAGTGGATGGAGTTTATTTTTACAGAGCATCAACGGAGTTGTGCAAGTGTTTTTGTTTGTTCCCTGCATTTCGAAGATGCTTGTTTTACAAACAAGGCCCATTTTGACGCCGGATTTGCATATAGTAAACAACATGCGATGTTGTCATCAAACTGCACTTTCCACATGTACACCTTAAAAAATAATAATAATAATAATAAAAATAATAAAAAGACGACATAAAGTGGAACTTAATAATTTTCCAAAACCGCTAAGCAAATATATACAGTTTCAATACATACTACTTAGAGACGTCCTGCTGTAGTCGTTGATGCTGCTGCTCTTGTTAAATTTCAACCTCTGGATTCTGATTCTTGATCATAAATAAACGGCTGAATCTGACTGTTAGCCATGGTTTGTTTTGGATGATGTTTTTTTCCTCACTGTAATGTCAGTTTCCACATGCTCTCAACGCAAAAGCCTACTCGTGCTTGTGATTTTTTTAGCTCCGCCCACACGTCACGCCTCCAGTCGCTCGGGTTTTTCCAGGAAAAAATGGTACAGACTATGTTTCTCTTATAAATATAATACAACTAAATACTTTTTGGAGTTATGAAGGATGCAGTACTACTCTATAGGTACTCAATTTTAACAGGATATTGAGTGAAAACGAGCATTTCCCCCCCCCCCCTTTAATTAATAATATAGCTTGTATATTTTTGACACACTTTATTGAATAAATATAGAGAGTCACTTTTTACAGTATAGCTTGTCACTAGGTCCCCTTGACATAGGGTACAAATTTGTACCTTAAGAGACCAGTTTTGTACAGAGGTGGGAAGTCGAGGGGCCAGATTGTAAAAGTCCAGCAGCCGATTTCACCAGAGGAACTAAGTCATTCCTTCCAAGTAGTGTTGGGAAGATGAAGCCTCATGAAGCTTTAAGCTTTTCAGCCAAGTGGTTCACAAAAAGTTTAATTTCGAGAAGCACCCGGCCGCAGCCTGCAGATACCCCACACCTACTCTGATTGGTTCGATCATTTTTCATAGACATACATGATAGGAAATGTGTGCGTAGTTGGTGTAGGATGGAGAATGCTGTTTAAAAAGCTAAAAACGCTGTACAGTTTTATAAAGCCTTCATAATACACAAAAGAAGAGAGAGAAAAAAAAAACATTAGCCTGTAACTTGCATGTCCCTGAAATTGTTGTTTTGTTAAATTAAGCTGATCTTTAGGCTAATATTCGAATATAGTAAATTTATTGGGTTGATTATCCACAGTAAGACGATCAGGTCCTCAGATAGAATAATGAATTGTGAATTAAATAATTTTAGAAAATGTGATTATTTCATATCATCAGAGTATGAGAAAGGAAAATGAAGTACTGTTTTAATTTAAATATAATTACAAGACAATTATTGTTACATAGAATTATCCGTCATGCAGTTGATAAATGAAACTGCAATATTCTAATGTGTGTGCCAATTACATTTTTATGAAACTTAAAATTTTCTTTACTACATTGCAAAACTGCAAGACTTTTTCTCCCCTTTATTTCAGGAAAATATGCTGCTCCTTGTTATTTGAAAGTGAAGAAACTGATAAACTTGTATTTCTATCGGCAAGTGATGATTCTGAAAGGACACACCTGTAAACCATTGCTATAGTAACAAACACAATTTCATGATAATTGTGCTCTTATTTTAGTACAGTCTCACAGCCACTGTCAAATATTGAGATAAACTTTATAAAGTATCTATTTATATTAAATTGGTATCTTCTCCGATATACATTTTGTGACCATTGAGCAATTATTTTCAATCAGCTGGAATGAATCGGGACATTCTAAGTTTAATGTGGCTTAATGCATTAAAACAGTGTTTTTAAAAGACCAAACTCAGTAAACAAATTAAAGGGGGGCTATTTCATGCATACTGAGTTTTTTATACTGTTAAAGAGTTGTATTCACATGCTAAACATGGACAAAGTTTCAAAAATTAAGTTGTACGTTTGAATGAGTATTTTTGTTCCAAAAATACCTCTTCCGGTTTGTCACAAGTTTTGGAAAGTTTTTTTTTTTTTCGAGTATGGGTCTGTGTGACGTTAGATGGAGCGGAATTTCCTTTTATGGGTCCTAAGGGCACTTCTCCCAGAGCAATTCACTGATCAGAGCGAGAGCGAAATGTCACAAAAGAAGTGTGTTTTTGGTTGCGAGGGCAAGACAACCCTGCAAAGATTACCAAAAAAAAAAAAAAAACATTAAGGGACCAGTGGACAGAGTTTATTTTTAAAGAGCATCGACGGAGTTGTGCAAGTGTTTTTGTTTGTTCCCTGCATTTAGAAGATGCTTGTCTTACAAACAAGGCCCAGTTTTTACGCCGGATTTGCGTATCGTTTATTTCTTAAGGATGGTGCAATCCCAACGAAAAAGGGTCACGATCGTGTGTTGGAACTGCAGGCGGTGAGTAAAACTGCTTAAAATATCTCTGTGTTGTTAACTTAGCTATCGGCGCGTAAGCACATCAAGTAAACCTTGTACACCTTTAAAGAAAAAAAAAAGACGACATAAAGTGGAACTTAGTCATTTTCCAAAACCGCTAAGTGTAACGGAGGCCAGCGAGTATTGCTGTGCAGGTAAACCTCACTTCCCGGTCTCAAAAGATGCACTAGCAACAGACACTAGTGGCTGTAGCCATTTAGCCTCCTTGTTAGTGCGTCCGCCTCCCATGCTGGAGACACAGGTTTGAGCCCTGCTCGGATCGAGTGCGAGGGGCGTCAGAAAGGACCCGGGAGAGAAGGGTTCCATAAGCAAATATATACAGTTTCAATATGTACCACATAGAGATGTCCTGTTGTAGTTGTTGCTGCTGCTGCTCTTGTTCAGTTTCAGCCTCGGGATCTGGTTCTGGATCATAAATAAACGGCTGAATCTGACTGTTAGCCATGGTTTGTTTTGGATGATGTTTTTTTCCTCACAGTAATGTCACAACTTCCAAACGCTCTCAACATGAAAGCCTACTCGCGCTCGTGATTCTTTAGCTCCGCCCACACGTCACACCTCCAGCGGCTCGTGTTTTTCCAAAAAAAATCGGCACAGACTATTTTTCTCTTACTATTTCACCCCTCCTTTAATAATAAACCATTCTATTCACTGACAGTCAGATGAGTCCAGAATAAGAATGCAATGTGTTTAATTATGGGTTAAGCATTTTCCTCCCATAGAAAACCATTAGACTAAAAGGAAAACGCGTAACGTGGTGTAATGCATTAAAAACGTGTTTTAAAAAGTCCAAACTCAGTAAACATTTTTAATAACACATTTTACTTACAGACAAGCAGGTTATTGGTGGAAATTAAACGCTTTTGTGTTCGTATTCTGTGCTCATGTCTGCTTGTCTGTGAATAGAATGCTTTATTAATAATTTGTTTACTGAGTTTGGTCTTTTAAAAAAACACTGTTTTAATGCATAAAGCCACGTACTTTCACGTTAAGCATCCTTTTAGAATGTCCCAATTATTATTTAGTAAATTAATCTGGTCAAGAAGAGTAAACTTGCAGCAGCTAACATCTCTTGATTCAATAAATCAGACAAAGTGAGTCAAGTTAACAATAAAAAAAAACTGCATTGTTGCAAAACTGTACAGCGTTTTTTGCTTTTTAAACAGCATTCTCCATTCTACACCAACTACGCACACATTTCCTATCATGAATGTCTATGAAAGACGATTGAACCAATCAAAGTAGGGTATGGGGCGGGGCTGCACGCAAGACCCCACCCCAAGAGCAGTCCCGCCTGTGTTAACATTTACTATGTAACGCAATCACAAGTGTTTAGAAGCAGATTGTTTTGAATTATTAAAAGGGTCAAGAGCCTAACTAAAGCAAAGACTGATCTCCATGATGGTGGCATCATTTTAACCAATAAATAATTGGATCCTCTGTAATTCTCAATAACAGCAGCTGTTTATCACTAATGCACATCTCATTTAATTAGTCACTTAATTATGTCATTAACGTTTACTCTTTGAGGACTTGGGATTTGATTTGAGACTAGTTTGTGACTTCAAATGAATGACTTGGGAGTTAATGAGTGGAGCAAAAATATGGCAGGACTTTTACTTTCTGACCCCTGGACTTTACACCTCTGTCTGTAATATATCTGCTTATTTTACACTCGTTGGCCACCAGGTTGTATTGTGAGCAAATTAAGTTTCCAGAAATTAACCCGTTTGTTAACCATTTGGCAGAAAACCTTAATGCTTTATGAGGCTTCATCTTGAAATTAGATAATTGCACTCAAATAATAATGAAAGCTCATTGGACTTAATTTGTATAAGTTATATAAACTCAAAATTTTGTTGTAGTAAGGTGAACTTAAAATAATTGTGTTGTCAAGTTCCCAGCATGCTTTGCATCAGAAAACAAGGAAAATAAATGTACTGTGTAGAAATTATGTGTTATTTTGTGTGTTTTTACACAAGATTAAATTAGAGGGACGTAATTTCTAATGTAATTATTGTAATGTAATTTCTAATTTGATGTAATCTTAAGGGTTTCAAATATTTTTCTGAGTTAATTGAACTTGTCGGGTTTTACATTGTAGATTGTATCTTGGGGAACATAAATGGACTCCTACTGTACCCTTATTTCTGACAGTGTACTCACAGGTGACAGTGAGCTGAGCAGCAGGAGAGATGTAAGTGTGTCCATGTAGAGCACAGTTGTATCTGCCTGCATCCTCTCTTCTGACTGACTGCAGCAGGAGTTGATTGTTTCTGTCTCTTCTCTCAGTTAATGGTTGTGAGTTTCTGTACCAGATGAATGTTGCTCTGTCAGTCAGAGTGCAGCTGCTTTTACATGTCAGACTGACATTATGACCCTCTGTCACTCTCTCAGGAGCCTCCACCTGAAGATCTGAACACAACACACACATTATATCTAGTGCTGCTGTCATTCACGGATTATTATTCAACATAATGCACAGAAGAAGAGCTCAGCATCATGAGTCACCTGTGACAGTAAGAGTCACTCCTGGTTTACCAAGCCATTTATCTATATTAGTTATGAATCTGAAATAGTACATGTGTTGGTCCTTCTGTGTCACATGACTCAGTCTGATGGTGCAGTTCTGCTGTTTGTCTCCCAGATACTGAAGCCTCTGACTGTATTCAGGATCCTCAAACAGATCTGGAAATTCTTCTTTTGCTTTAACATTTATTTTGGTCCAGAACACTTTCTCGATTTGATGTCCAGTGGGGTAAGTATAAGAGCAGCTCATTATCACTGATGAGTTCTTTAGTGCACAGATGTGTGAATGACTGTAAATCACACCCCAATCAGCCATAGAAACCCCTGAAACACAGTATTCAATATGAACAAATGGACTTCAAGGCAACTCTCCCACTTTCTTGAGTGTTTCTGAAGTGTTGCAGTCACTTACTGAGCATCATAGTAAAAAAGATCAGAGGAAGAGGAGGAGCCATTCTGACAGACATCATCATAGCAACACCTACAAATAAATGTAGTTTTACAATGTGTTTGTAATATTTGTCTGTAACATTGTAATTTTTTAGAACAATACCAAGTGAACATTTAACTATTACAGTTAGTTCATTGTCTGTTTAGATGCTTGTGTTTATTGAGGTTTAGTGTTTTTGTGACCCATTGCTGTGCTGTTAAACTATATTTAAGCATACAAGATGTGATGGCAAGATGAAGCCTTGTGAAGCTTTAAGCTTTAAGTGTACATTGTAAAAAGTTGTACCGTTAAATAACAGTAATTTACTGGCAGCAGGGGTGCCTGTAAAGTACTGTTAATTTACAGCTTTCAACAATTAATTTACCTCTCTTATTTTTTTTTACAGCATTTTACCATAAATTCTACCATGGAAATTAACTCCACTCCCACTACTTCAAACACACTGTAAAACCCGACAAGTTAACTTAACTCAAACCGTTTGAGTAAACAGATTGCCTTGATTTAAACCATGTAAGTTTTAAAACTTTGCATTCAAGTAATTAAGTGATTAACTAAGTGCTGATTGAGAATTAGTGATGAACAGCTGCTGTTAACAAACATAATCACAGAAGAAAAGAGAAACACAAGAACTACTACAACTGACTTCAGACACAGCCTTAGATGAAATCAACTGAAATAAAATACATGAAATCTCTCAAGATCTGATTAAACAACCCCAAAAACAGCATCACCAGCTCCACTTATTAATAACCAGACTGACTTTATTTCTGTCAGACGTCTACAGAAGATCTTACTGAGAATGAACTAAGGTTTAGATGTTGATTTATTGTTTCATTTGAAGTTTCATTTTGTGATCAGTGTTAGCTTTAGTTGGGCTCTTGACCCTTGATTTCTGTCTTAGTCTTTTCTCTGGCTGTTATAACTGTGTGTTTCTGAAACACATTTGTTGTAACTCAAAAGGCCAGAAGAAATGCCATCAGGTGTTAACCTGTACCTAGATGTAGTTTGTTATACTTTATACAAGTGATGATAGTCATCAATTATTGAACTGCTTGGAATCAGTTCAATAATTGAAATGAATGTCTTGTTTTCTCATCAGACTAGTGTGTGATCATCATTGCTAGGAAAGTTTTTGTTTTGGTTTAAATTGTGTGTGTCTTACCGTGGTTAATACGTGCTGAAAGTGGCGCTTGGTTTTGCGTTTGACACAGCTGACTTCAATCACAGGTAATCAGGCTAATACAAAGCACTAGGTTTCACCGCGGCAGCGGTCGCGGCAACCCTCATGTGAACCCTCCTCGTGTGAAGACCGATGAGTGTAAAGACAATCGACTCTACCTGCGCGACTCCACCGAGCAAGGACACCGACAGGGCACCTGAGTATTGCTTCTCTTTTTTTGCACTCTTTGTATAGTTTCTCAAATATATCTTACACTTGTCACTATGTGCTTTCAGATCTCTACTATCACTACTAACACTCGGAGAGCACGCTATGTACGTCGCAGGAAGGCCTGTCTGACAAACCTACACCATGTCCCTCTGACCTCTACTACTATGCTCTCTATTCCAGTTGGTCTCTGGAACTGCCAGTCTGCAGTTAACAAAGCAGACTTCATTTCCTCTATTGCTACCCATTCCGGTCTCAACCTCATGGCACTGACAGAGACTTGGATCAAACCTGAAGATACTGCCACCCCTGCAGCCCTCTCTACTAATTTCACTTGTTCCCACACTCCTCGTACCACTGGGAGGGGTGGAGGTACGGGTCTCCTTATATCCAAAGAATGGAAATTTGAACTTCAGCCATCACCTACAGGTACTGGTTCATTTGAATCACATGCCATTACTGTAACCCACCCTGTTAAAATCCACTTTGTGGTCATTTATCGTCCTCCAGGTCAACTGGGAAACTTCTTGGAGGAGTTGGATGTGCTGCTATCAAACTTTCCTGAAGATGGTACTCCTCTGGTACTGCTTGGCGACTTCAACATCCACTTAGATAAACCCCAGGCTGCTGACTTCAAAACTCTGCTCACCTCATTTGATCTCAAGCTAATGTCCACTACAGCGACTCACAAATCGGGCAACCAACTTGACCTCATCTACACGCGTGGTTGCTCTGTGGACACCTCTTCAGTTTCTCCACTGCACACCTCTGATCACTTCATCATTACTGCTAACCTAGCACTTACTCCTGAAGTGGCACACACTCCAACGCAGGTCACCTTTCGACGGAACCTACGCTCACTCTCTCCATCTCGCCTATCTGCTGTGGTTTCATCCTCTCTTCCACCATTCTCTCAGTTTTCTGCTCTGGACACGAACAGTGCTACGGACACTCTTTGCTCCACTTTAACATCTTGCTTGGACAACTTTTGCCCACTGTTGTCTAGACCAGCACGCACTGCCCCATCTGCCCCCTGGCTGTCCGAGGTTCTCCGTGAACATCGCTCTAAACTCAGGGCTGCAGAGAGGAAATGGCAGAAATCAAAAAACTCTACCGACCTCAGTGTGTATCAATCACTCCTCTCTTCCTTCTCTGCAAAGGTCTTAACAGCTAAAACATCCTACTACCACAACAAAATTAACAGCTGCTATGACGCTCGGACACTATTCAAGACTTTCTCTTCTCTTCTTAATCCGCCGCCTCCACCTCCTCCATCGACTTTTACAGCGGATGACTTTGCAACTTTCTTCACAAATAAGACGAGATCCATCAGTGAACAATTCTCCACACCACAGACTGAGGAAAACTTCACAATGACTGATCCACGCTCTTTATCCTCCTTCTCCCCACTCTCTGAGGTGGACGTCTCCAAAATTCTCCTGTCCAATCATCCTACTACTTGTCCACTTGATCCTATCCCCACTCACCTCCTTCAAGCGATCTCTTCTTCAGTCATACCTTCACTTACTCAAATTATCAACTCCTCTCTTCAATCTGGAACATTTCCCTTAGCATTCAAGCAGGCTCGGGTAAGCCCACAGCTCAAGAAACCATCTCTAAATCCAGCACTTTTTGAAAACTACAGACCGGTATCCCTTCTTCCATTCATTGCAAAGACACTTGAGCGGGCTGTGTTCAACCAGCTTTCTATGTTCCTTGGACAGAACAACCTCCTGGACAGCAACCAATCTGGCTTCAAAAGTGGCCACTCAACTGAGACTGCTCTGCTCTCGGTTACTGAAGCCCTGCGACTAGCAAGAGCAGCTTCAAAATCCTCGGTACTCATCTTACTGGACCTGTCTGCTGCTTTTGACACTGTTAATCACCAGATTCTCCTGTCCACCCTCAGAAAGATGGGGATCTCTGGAACTGCTCTCCTGTGGGTTAAGTCCTACCTCTCTGACAGATCCTTCAGTGTGTCTTGGAGGGGTGATGTTTCAAAGTCACCCCACCTTGCTACTGGGGTTCCTCAGGGCTCAGTACTTGGACCACTTCTCTTCTCCATCTACATGACATCTTTAGGATCTGTCATTCAGAAGCATGGCTTTTCTTGTCACTGCTATGCTGATGACACCCAACTCTACTTCTCATTCCAGCCTGATGACCCGACGGTAGCTGCTCGCATTTCAGCCTGTCTGAGTGACATTTCTAGCTGGATGAATGACCATCACCTTCAGCTTAACCTTACAAAGACTGAACTACTGGTGATTCCAGCTAACCCATTGATTCATCACAACTTCGCTATACAGCTGGGCTCGTCAACCATAACTCCTTCGAGGACACCCAGAAACCTAGGAGTTGTGATGGATCATCAGTTAAGCTTCACTGACCACATTGCTACAACGACCCGGTCCTGCAGGTTTGTCTTATACAACATTAGGAAGATTAGACCCTTCCTGTCAGAGCAAGCAACCCAACTTCTTGTCCAAGCTCTTGTTCTCTCCAGACTGGACTATTGTAATGCTCTCCTGGCGGGCCTTCCTGCATGTACTGTCAAGCCTCTGCAAATGATCCAGAATGCAGCAGCGAGGGTTGTCTTCAATGAGCCAAAAAAAGCTCATGTTACTCCCCTCCTCATCAGGTTACACTGGCTACCAGTAGCTGCTTGCATCAAATTCAAGGTACTGATGCTTGCCTACAAGACAATCACTGGCACGGCACCAACTTACCTAAACTCACTGGTTAAATCCTATGTGCCCTCCAGAAGCTTGCGCTCTGCAAGTGAACAACGCCTTGTGGTGCCATCCCAAAGAAATTCAAAATCACTCTCACGGACCTTTTCCTGGACTGTGCCCAGCTGGTGGAATGACCTCCCAATCTCAATTCGTACAGCGGAGTCTTTACTCATTTTCAAGAAACATCTAAAGACTCATCTTTTTCGCCTGCACTTAACCTACTAACACCAGTACTTTTCCTTTTCTTGTCTTTTTCATTTAATAAAAAAAAAAAAAAATGTATATACACCTGGCTATGCGTTCTATACTAGACTAACTGAGACTTGTCATGGCACTTGTATTCTGTTGTTGTTCTCTTGTTGACCTGACTGCTTCTATTGTTCTCATTTGTAAGTCGCTTTGGATAAAAGCGCCTGCTAAATGATTAAATGTAATGTAAAATGAATCTATTCTCTGATGAAATAGGTGTTGTGCAATTTGATTGATTATAGTAAAAGTGATTCAAAGAACCATTGTTTCTGTAATGATCAGTTAATACAAAGACTTTCCAAACAGTTTGGTCTACTATGGTGTCTATTAGTCACACACAGACATCAATAATCAGAATATGAACCTCAACAATGGTGACCATGAAAAAAAAAAAATGCTGCAGAGCATGCTGGGAGCCATGGATGAGTTTTGTAGTACAATAGTACCCAGCATGCATTGCAGCATGTTTTTTTTTTTTTTTGTCACCATTGTAGAGGTTCATATTATGATTATTGATGTCTGTGTTTGACCAATTACTGGCATGGAAGAAAAATGTATGTGTGTAAAATGTTTATGAAGTCATTTTTATATTAACTGATTATCACAGAACTACTGGCTTGTAGTGTCTTTTGACTAGGCCCACTTCTACTAATTACACATGGATCAATTATTGCAAATAATTATGAATAATTAGCATCACCTATATAAATCATAACATCCTACACCTACAGTAGGTACTGGTTAACACTTGATGGCATTTCTTCTGGGGTTTTGGTTTATAACAAATGTGTTTTAGAAACACATGGTTATAACAGCCAAAGAAAAGACTGAGACAGAAATCAAGGGTCAAGAGCCCAACTAAAGCTAACACTGATCTCTAACATGGTTACTTCAAATGAAACAATAAATCAACATCTAAACCTTAGTTCATTCACAGTAAGATCTGTAGACGTCTGACAGAAATAAAGTCAGTCTGGTTATTAATAAGTGGAGCTGGTGATGCTGTTTGTGGGGTTGTTTAATCAGATCTTGAGCGATTTCATGTATTTTATTTCAATTGATTTCATCTAAGGCTGTGTCTGAAGTCAGTTGTAGTAGTTCTTGTGTTTCTCTTTTCTTCAGTGATTCTGTTTGTTAACAGCAGCTGTTCATCACTATTTCACAATTATCACTCAGTTAATCACTTAATTACTTTATTGCAATGTATATCTTCTTTCAGTGAACTCAACTGAATTAAGTTCAGAGTACTCATAACTGTTAGTTTTTTCTCCTTAAATGGTTTAAGGCAATCGGTTTCCTCAAACTGTTTGAGTAAACATAACTTGTCAGGTTTGAGTGAGGCTGTGTCTGAAGTCAGCTGTAGTTCCTTTCTCTCTTTTCTTCAGTGATTCTGTTTGTTAACAGCAGGTGTTCATCACTAAAGCTCAATTATCACTCAATTAATCACTTAATTACTTAATTGCAATGTTAATATTCTTTCAGTGAACTCAACTGAATTAAGTTCAGAGAACTTATAACTGTTAGTTTTTTCAACTTAAATGGTTTAAGGCAATCGGTTTCCTCAAATGGTTTGAGTTAACATAACTTGTCAGGTTTGAGTGAGGCTGTGTCTGAAGTCAGCTGTTGTTCCTTTCTCTCTTTTCTTCAGTAATTCTGTTTGTTAACAGCAGGTGTTCATCACTAAAGCTCAATTAATCACTTAATCACTTAATTGCAATTTATATCTTCTTTCAGTGAACTCAACTGAATTAAGTTCAGAGTACTCATAACTGTTAGTTTTTTCAACTTAAATGGTTTAAGGCAATCGGTTTCCTCAAAAGGTTTGAGTTAACATAACTTAAGGATATCTGTTTACTCAAACCGTTTGAGTTCAGTTTACTTGTCAGGTATTACAGTCAAGGCAATCGGTTTACTCAAACGTTTTGAGTTAAGTTAACTTGTCGGGTTTTACAGTGATTGAAGACTTGCTTGTGACTTGAAAGTCCCACCTCTGGTGTGCACACATTATAAGTGTTAATTTAAAACTGAGGATTTATTTGTGGGGTTTAAAGGGTTAAAGATTTAAGATGAAGAAAAAACAGCATGAAACATAATTTAACAGTTATAAACTGCAATTAATTTACAGGAAACAAACTGTAGAAAAACAGCTATTTACTGGCACCCCTGCTATTTACTGCACTGTAAAAAAATTTGCCGTTAAATAACAGTAATTTTCTGGCAGCAGGGGTGCCAGTAAAGTACTGTTAATTTACCACTCTTATTTTTTAACAGTATTTTACCGTAAATTCTACCATGGAAATTAACTCCACTCCCACTGCTTCAAACAGTTCGAGTTTTTAAAACTAGCATTCCTACGATGTTAGTACTATGAACTTATTTCATTTGAGTCCACTGAGAAGGAATATTTCTTAATATAACGATGCAAACACTTAATGTGCAGTAATAAAGTAACTAAATACATGACTTTTACTCAAATCACTGCAGCTCATTGTCAGCTATAGCACACATGTATGTGCTGAAGTACTTAACACAGAGATCATCACTGTATCAGCGACTCCACATTTACTGTGTTTAAACAGCAGAAGATCAGAATTTGTGGCTCATCATTGACTGAAGCACAGGCTCTACTCTCCAGCACAATGGTGAACAACCAAACTGCATTAAACTAAACGATCTCTCTTGTGCAAACACACATTAATACAGTCAAGTTCAGTATTTACTCTCATTATCAGTGTATGACTTTGCCTAATTTTTTTTCTATGGATGTTCACAAATATTTTAGTTAAATTAACTTTTTTTCATTTGGTAAATCTGACGTTTACATTTTACAGTATATTACTGTTTTTCCTTGACTTAACGGCAACAAACTGTAGAAAAACACTTTTTTTGCTGGCAAACATTTATTTACGGCAAGAAACAGTAGAAAAACAGTCATTTACTGGCAGCAGGGGTGCCAGTAAATAACTGTTTTTCTACAGTTTGTTTCCTGTAAATTAATTACACTTTATTACTGTTAAATTATGTTCAATGCTGTGTTTTCTTAATCTTAAATCTTTAACCCTTTAAACCCCACAAGAAAATACTCAGTTTTAAATGAACACTTATAATGTGTGCACACTACAGAGTGTTAGAGTAACACCGAATCAGTGAAGTTAATGAGATAATTCGGTGACTAATTGATGATTGAGCATTAGTGATAAACACCTGCAGAATCACTGAAGCAAAGAGAAACACAAGAACTACAAATTACTTCAACCACAGCCTTAGATGAAATCAACTGAATAAAAGAATACATCAAATCTCTCAAGATCTGATTAAACAACTACTAAAACAGCTTCACCAGATTCACATTACTTACCAGACTGACTTTATTTCTGTCAGATGTCTACAGAAGAACTTATGGAGAGTTAAATAGGTTTAGGTGTTTTTTTCACTACCATGATGGAGATCAGTGTTTACTTTAGTTGGGCTCTTGAACGTGACTTTTCAACAATTAAGGTTTTTTTTTTTTTTTTTTTACATGCTGTAACAATGCACCTTTGGAACCTGTTATAGCAAAACTAAAGTACACAGAAGAAAAAAAATCTGATGTTTATAGATTGACAAGAACAAATACTATTATTTCTGATCTAATCCCATGTCTCTTCTCTTATTGATACTACAGCGTAAGAAGGAACACTGCTGAGCCATAAGTTATAAAAGACTGTTAAGAAGATTTCACTCATAATAAAAAAAAAAAACCCTGCTGAAATTTAGACAGAAACATCAAGAATCAGCGTATGAATCACAGCAATGGTGACAATCCATAAAATAAATGAACAGATCAGTTCTGAACATCACAACACATGCTACTAAAACTTAAAACAAATGCAAAATGATAAGCACATAAGAATTCAAGAAAATAAGTGAACAATTCAGTGGCATAATTTATTCATGCCGCAATGCATGCTGGGAGTCATGGATGAGTTTTATCCTGTGCTGGTACCCAGCATGCATTGCATCATAAACCTTTTGATTGTCACCATTGTTGAGATTAATATGCTGATTGTTGATGTCTCTCTTTCAGTGTTGTGAGGACTGCTGCCCAAAATATTTAAACTCAAAAATATCCAGATAATCACATTACCGTTCAATCTTATAAATTTGAAGAAACAAACAAAAGAAAAGTGTTATTCACTCACATATTTCAACACCAAATTATTATTTGACTATTATAACAACAAGTCAGTCTAGTAGATCATGCCTGACAGAAACAGTCATAATCACTTGATCATCAAGATTAATATTGCTGTAATAGATGTACCATAAAGATACAAATATAGCAATGAAACAAAAGTTGAAGTACAAAAGTCAAGGGTCGGGAGCCCAACTAAAGCAAACACTGATCTCCACAATGGTGATGCTAAACGAAACTAAGATTATCATCTACACCTCTGTAATTCTCAATAAGATCTTTTGATCTCTGATCTCTGATCTGATAGAAATAAAGTCAGTCCGGTTAGTAATGAGTGAAGTTGATAAAGCTGTTTGTTGATTGTTTAAATCTTCAGTTGATTTCATCTAAAGCTGTGGCTGAAGTCAGTTGTATTTCTTGTGTTTGTCTTGTTTCTTTTTTCTTCAGTGATTCTACTCATTAACAGCAGCTGTTGATCATTGTCTGAATTCACTCATTAGTTCTCATTCTCTCTGTTAGGTGGACTATATTAGTAAACTCATGTAGGGAATAGTGAATGAGGGAGTAGGGTGTGATTTCAAACACAGCCGCTGAGTGTCGACTTTGAACGTTGTTAATTTACGATATATAGCAGCAGGCTACCTTCTCGAAAACGATGAATATTACCCAAAATGCACTGTTTTACTGAAAAACAGTATGTTACTGTCGAAATTTGGCTGTTTTTTTACAGCGATTTTTAACAGTGCACTGTAAAAAATTTTGCCGTTAAATAACAGTAATTTTCTGGCAGCAGGGGTGCCAGTAAAGTACTGTTAATTTACAGCTCTTAACCATTAATTTACCACTCTTATTTTTTAACAGTATTTTACCGTAAATTCTACCATGGAAATTAACTCCACTCCCACTGCTTCAAACAGTTCGAGTTTTTAAAACTAGCATTCCTACGATGTTAGTACTATGAACATATTTCTTTTGAGTCCACTGAGAAGGAATATTTCTTACACTTAATGTGCAGTAATAAAGTAACTAAATACATGACTTTTACTCAAATCACTGCAGCTCATTGTCAGCTTTATTACACATTTATGTGCTGAAATACTCAACACAGAGATCATCACTGTATCAGCAACTCCACATTTACTGCCTTTATATAAAGCAGCAGAAAATCTGAATTTGTGGCTCATCATTGACTGAAGCACCGGCTCTACTCTCCAGCACAATGGTGAACAACAAAACTACATTAAACTAAACGATCTCTCTTGTGCAAACACACATTAATACAGTCAAGTTCAGTATTTACTCTCATTATCAGTGTATGACTTTGCCTATTTTTTTTCTATGGATGTTCACAAATATTTTAGTTAAATTAACTTTTTTTTCATTTGGTAAATCTGACGTTTACATTTTACAGTATATTACTGTTTTTCCTTGACTTGACAGCAAAAAAACTGTAGAAAAACACTTTTTTTTGCTGGCAACCATTAATTTACGGCAAGAAACAGTAGAAAAACTGCTATTTACTGGCAGCAGGGGTGCCAGTAAATAACTGTTTTTTTACAGTTTGTTTCCTGTAAATTAATTACAGTTTATTACTGTTAAATTATGTTTCATGCTGTTTTTTCTTCATCTTAAATCTTTAACCCTTTAAACCCCACAAGAAAATCCTCAGTTTTAAATGAACACTTATAATGTGTGCACACTACAGAGTGTTTGAGTAACACTGAATCAGTGAAGTTAATGAGATAATTCGGTGATTACTTGATGATTGAGCATTAGTGATAAACACCTGCAGAATCACTGAAGGAAAGAGAAACACAAGATCTACAAATGACTTCAGCCACAGCCTTAAATGAAATCAACTGAATAAAAGAATACATCAAATCTCTCAAGATCTGATTAAACAACTACTAAAACAGCTTCACCAGATTCACATTACTAACCAGACTGACTTTATTTCTGTCAGATCAGAGAACAGAGATCAAAAGATCTTATTGAGAATTAAAGAGATTTAGATGATAATGTTACTGTTTCGTTTAGCATCACCATTTTGGAGATCAGTGTTTGCTTTAGTTGGGCTCCTGACCATTGACCTTTACACTTTACATTTTGTTTTATTGCTGTATTTGTATCTTTATGATGCATCTGTTACAACAGTATTAATTTGAGTGAAGTTGATAAAGCTGTTTGTTGATTGTTTAAATCGACAGTTGATTTCATCTAAAGCTGTGGCTGAAGTCAGTTGTATTTCTTGTGTTTGTCTTGTTTCTTTTTTCTTCAGTGATTCTACTCATTAACAGCAGCTGTTGATCATTGTCTGAATTCACTCATTAGTTCTCATTCTCTCTGTTAGGTGGACTATATTAGTAAACTCATGTAGGGAATAGTGAATGAGGGAGTAGGGTGTGATTTCAAACACAGCCGCTGAGTGGCGACTTTGAACGTTGTTAATTTACGATATATAGCAGCAGGCTACCTTCTCGAAAACGATGAATATTACCCAGAATGCACTGTTTTACTGAAAAACAGTATGTTACTGTCGAAATTTGGCCGTTTTTTTACAGCGATTTTTAACAGTGTGCTGCTATATAATCGTAAAATAACAACGTTCAAATTCGACACTCAGCGTCTGTGTTTCAAATCACACCCTACACCCTCATTCACTATTCCCTACATGAGTTTACTAATATAGTCCACCTGACAGAGAGAATGAACACTAATGAGTGAATTCAGACAATGATCAACAGCTGCTGTTAATGAGTAGAATCACTGAAGAAAAAAAAAAAACATAACAAGACAAACACATGAAATACAACTGACTTCAGCCACAGCCTTAGATGAAATCAACTGAAGATTTAAACGATCAACAAACAGCTTCACCAACTTCACACATTACTAACCAGACTGACTTTATTTCTGTCAGATCAGAGAACAGAGATCAAAAGATCTTATTGAGAATTAAAGAGATTTAGATGATAATGTTACTGTTTCGTTTAGCGTCACCATTGTGGAGATCAGTGTTTGCTTTAGTTGGGCTCCTGACCATTGACTTTTGCACTTTAAATTTTGTTTTATTGCTGTATTTGTATCTTTATGATGCATCTGTTACAGCAGTATTAATTTTGATAGTCAAGTGATTATGGTTGTTTCTAACAGGCATGATCTACTAGACTGGCTTAAAGTGTTGCTATAATAATCAAATATGAATTTGGTGTTGAAATATTTGAGTCAATGACACTTCAATTTAGTAAGATTGAAAAGTAGTGAGATAACCAGTATTTATGGATTTAACGAGTAGTTTTAGTTAAAAAGTATTTCGGGCAGCAGTCCCCACAACACTCAAAGAGAGAAATCAACAATCAGTATATGAATCTCAACAATGGTGAGTCTCAATCAAAAGGTTCATGATGCAATGCATGCTGGGTACCAGCACAAGATAAAACTCATCCATGATTCCCAGCATGCATTGCAGCATGAATAAATTATGCCCCTGAATTGTTCACTTATTTTCTTGAATTCTTATGTGCTTATAATTTTGCTTTTGTTTTAAGTTTTAGTAGCATGTGTTGTGATGTTCAGAATTGATCTGTTCATTTATTTTGTGGATTGTCACCATTGTTGTGATTCATACGCTGATTCTTGATGTTTCTGTCTAAATTTCAGCAAAGGTTTTTTTTTTTATTATGAGTGAAATTTTCTTAACAGTCTTTCATAACTTATGGCTCAGCAGTGTTCCTTCTCATGCTGTAGTATCAATATTCAATAAGAGAAGAGACACGGCATTAGATCAGAAATAATAGTATTTGTTCTTGTCAATCTATAAACAACAATATCAGATTTTTTTTCTTCTGTGTAAAAGGCGCATTGTTACAGCATGAAAAAAAAACAACCTTAGTTGTTGAAAAGTCATGTTCAAGAGCCCAACTAAAGTAAACACTGATCTCCATCATGGTAGTGAAAAAACACCTAAACCTATTTAACTCTCCATAAGTTCTTCTGTAGACATCTGACAGAAATAAAGTCAGTCTGGTTAGTAATGTGAATCTGGTGAAGCTGTTTTAGTAGTTTAGTATTTAACTAAAATATTTGTGAACATCCATAGAAAAAAAATTAGGCAAAGTCATACACTGATAATGAGAGTAAATACTGAACTTGACTGTATTAATGTGTGTTTGCACAAGAGAGATCGTTTAGTTTAATGTAGTTTTGTTGTTCACCATTGTGCAGGAGAGTAGAGCCGGTGCTTCAGTCAATGATGAGCCACAATTTCTGATTTTCTGCTGCTTTATATAAAGGCAGTAAATGTGGAGTCGCTGATACAGTGGTGATCTCTGTGTTAAGTATTTCAGCACATACATGTATAATACAGCTGACAATGAGCTGCAGTGATTTGAGTAAAAGTCATGTATTTAGTTACTTTATTACTGCACATTAAGTGTAAGAAATATTCCTTCTCAGTGGACTCAAATGAAATAAGTTCATAGTACTAACATCGTGGGAATGCTAGTTTAAAAACTCGAACTGTTTGAAGCAGTGGGAGTGGAGTTAATTTCCATGGTAGAATTTACGGTAAAATACTGTTAAAAAATAAGAGTGGTAAATTAATGGTTAAGAGCTGTAAATTAACAGTACTTTACTGGCACCCCTGCTGCCAGAAAATTATTGTTATTTAACGGCAAAATTTTTTACAGTGTAGAAAACACTTTTTTGGCTGGCAACCATTAATTTACAGCAACAAACTGTAGAAAAACAGTTATTTACTGTCCAGTAAATAACTGTTTTTCTACAGTTTGTTTCCTTTAAATTATTTACAGTGTATTACTGTTAAATTATGTTTCATGCTGTTTTTTTCTTCATCTTAAATCTTTAAGCCTTTAAACCCCACAACAAAATCCTTAGTTTTAAATTAACACTTATAATGTGTGCACACTGTTAAAAATCGCTGTAAAAAAACGGCCAAATTTCGACAGTAACATACTGTTTTTCATTAAAACAGTGCATTCTGGGTAATATTCATCATTTTCGAGAAGGTAGCCTGCTGCTATATATCGTAAATTAACAACGTTAAAAGTCGACACTCAGCGGCTGTGTTTGAAATCACACCCTACACCCTCATTCACTATTCCCTACATGAGTTTACTAATATAGTCCACCTGACAGAGAGAATGGAAATTAATGAGTGAATTCAGACAATGATCAACAGCTACTGTTAATGAGTAGAATCTCTGAAGAAAAAAGAAACAAGACAAACACAAGAACTACAACTGACTTCAGCCACAGATTAGATGAAATCAACTGAAGATTTACCAACTTCACTCATTACTAACCAGACTGACTTTATTTCTATCAGATCAGAGATCAGAGTTCGAAACATCTTACTGAGAATTACAGAGATTTAGATGATAATGTTACTGTTTCGTTTGATGTTACCATTGTGGAGATCAGTGTTTACTTTAGTTGGTCTCCTGACCCTTGACTTTTGCACTTTGTTTCATTGCTGTATTTGTATCTTCATGATATATCTGTTACAGCAGTGTTAATTTTGATAGTCAAGTGATTATGGCTGTTTCTGTCAGGCATGATCTACTAGACTGACTTAAAGTGCTGCTATAGTATATATATTAATAATATATCAAATATTAATTTGGTTTTGAAATATTTGAGGGAATGACACAATTTTTTTTTGTTTCTTCAATTTTGTAAGATTGAAAAGTAGTGTGATAACCAGTATTTATGGATTTAATGACTAGCTTTAGTTAAAAAGTATTTCGGGCAGCAGTCCCCACAACACTCAAGGAGAGAAATCAACAATCAGCATATGAATCTCAACAATGATGACAATCAAAATGTTCATGATGCAATGCATGCTGGGTACCAGCACAGGATAAAACTCATCCATGATTCCCAGCATGCATTGCAGCATGAATAAATTATGCCCCTGAATTGTTCACTTATTTTCTTGAATTCTTATGTGCTTATAATTTTGCATTTGTTTTAAGTTTTAGTAGCATGTGTTGTGATGTTCAGAATTGATGTTCATTTATTTTGTGGATTGTCACCATTGTTGTGATTCATACACTGATTCTTGATGTTTCTGTCTAAATTTCAGCAAAGGTTTTTTTTTTATTATGAGTGAAATTTTCTTAACAGTCTTTCATAACTTATGGCTCAGCAGTGTTCCTTCTCATGCTGTAGTATCAATATTCAATAAGAGAAGAGACATGGGATTAGATCAGAAATAATAGTATTTGTTCTTGTCAATCTATAAACAACAACATCAGATTTTTATTCTTCTGTGTATTTTTGTTTTGCTATAACAGGTTCCAAAGGCGCATTGTTACAGCATGAAAAAAAAAACCTTATTTGTTGAAAAATCACGTTCAAGAGCCCAACTAAAGTAAACACTGATCTCCATCATGGTAGTGAAAAAAACACCTAAACCTATTTAACTCTCCATAAGTTCTTATGTAGACATCTGACAGAAATAAAGTCAGTCTGGTTAGTAATGTGAATCTGGTGAAGCTGTTTTATGAGTTGTTTAATCAGATCTTGAGAGATTTTATGTATTCTTTTAATCAGTTGATTTCATCTAAGGCTGTGGCTGAAGTCATTTGTAGATCTTGTGTTTCTCTTTCCTTCAGTGATTCTGCAGGTGTTTATCACTAATGCTCAATCATCAATTAATCACCGAATTATCTCATTAACTTCACTGATTCAGTGTTACTCTAACACTCTGTAGTGTGCACACATTATAAGTGTTCATTTAAAACTGAGGATTTTCTTGTGGGGTTTAAAGGGTTAAAGATTTAAGATGAAGAAAAAACAGAATGAAACATAATTTAACAGTAATAAACTGTAATTAATTTACAGGAAACAAACTGTAGAAAAACAGTTATTTACTGGCACCCCTGCTGCCAGTAAATAACTGTTTTTGTACTGTTTCTTGCCGTAAATTAATGGTTGCCAGCAAAAAAAGTGTTTTTCTACAGTTTTTTGCCGTCAAGTCAAGGAAAAACAGTAATATACTGTAAAATGTAAACGTCAGATTTACCAAATGAAAAAAAGGTTAATTTAACTAAAATATTTGTGAACATCCATAGAAAAAAAATTAGGCAAAGTCATACACTGATAATGAGAGTAAATACTGAACTTGACTGTATTAATGTGTGTTTGCACAAGAGAGATCGTTTAGTTTAATGTAGTTTTGTTGTTCACCATTGTGCTGGAGAGTAGAGCCAGTGCTTCAGTCAATGATGAGCCACAAATTCTGATTTTCTGCTGCTTTATATAAAGACAGTAAATGTGGAGTTGCTGATACAGTGATGATCTCTGTGTTGAGTATTTCAGCACATAAATGTGTAATAAAGCTGACAATGAGCTGCAGTGATTTGAGTAAAAGTCATGTATTTAGTTACTTTATTACTGCACATTAAGTGTAAGAAATATTCCTTCTCAGTGGACTCAAAAGAAATATGTTCATAGTACTAACATCGTAGGAATGCTAGTTTTAAAAACTCGAACTGTTTGAAGCAGTGGGAGTGGAGTTAATTTCCATGGTAGAATTTACGGTAAAATACTGTTAAAAAATAAGAGTGGTAAATTAATGGTTAAGAGCTGTAAATTAACAGTACTTTACTGGCACCCCTGCTGCCAGAAAATTACTGTTATTTAACGGCAAAATTTTTTACAGTGCACTGTTAAAAATCGCTGTAAAAAAACAGCCAAATTTCGACAGTAACATACTGTTTTTCAGTAAAACAGTGCATTTTGGGTAATATTCATCGTTTTCGAGAAGGTAGCCTGCTGCTATATATCGTAAATTAACAACGTTCAAAGTCGACACTCAGCGGCTGTGTTTGAAATCACACCCTACTCCCTCATTCACTATTCCCTACATGAGTTTACTAATATAGTCCACCTAACAGAGAGAATGAGAACTAATGAGTGAATTCAGACAATGATCAACAGCTGCTGTTAATGAGTAGAATCACTGAAGAAAAAAGAAACAAGACAAACACAAGAAATACAACTGACTTAAGCCACAGCTTTAGATGAAATCAACTGAAGATTTAAACAATCAACAAACAGCTTTATCAACTTCACTCATTACTAACCGGACTGACTTTATTTCTATCAGATCAGAGATCAGAGATCAAAAGATCTTATTGAGAATTACAGAGGTGTAGATGATAATCTTAGTTTCGTTTAGCATCACCATTGTGGAGATCAGTGTTTGCTTTAGTTGGGCTCCCGACCCTTGACTTTTGTTTCATTACTATATTTGTATCTTTATGATACATCTATTACAGCAATATTAATCTTGATGATCAAGTGATTATGACTGTTTCTGTCAGGCATGATCTACTAGACTGACTTGTTGTTATAATAGTCAAATAATAATTTGGTGTTGAAATATGTGAGTGAATAACACTTTTCTTTTGTTTGTTTCTTCAAATTTATAAGATTGAACGGTAATGTGATTATCTGGATATTTTTGAGTTTAAATATTTTGGGCAGCAGTCCTCACAACACTGAAAGAGAGACATCAACAATCAGCATATTAATCTCAACAATGGTGACAATCAAAAGGTTTATGATGCAATGCATGCTGGGTACCAGCACAGGATAAAACTCATCCATGACTCCCAGCATGCATTGCGGCATGAATAAATTATGCCACTGAATTGTTCACTTATTTTCTTGAATTCTTATGTGCTTATCATTTTGCATTTGTTTTAAGTTTTAGTAGCATGTGTTGTGATGTTCATAACTGATCTGTTCATTTATTTTATGGATTGTCACCATTGCTGTGATTCATACGCTGATTCTTGATGTTTCTGTCTAAATTTCAGCAGGGTTTTTTTTTTTATTATGAGTGAAATCTTCTTAACAGTCTTTTATAACTTATGGCTCAGCAGTGTTCCTTCTTACGCTGTAGTATCAATAAGAGAAGAGAAATGGGATTAGATCAGAAATAATAGTATTTGTTCTTGTCAATCTATAAACATCAGATTTTTTTTCTTCTGTGTACTTTAGTTTTGCTATAACAGGTTCCAAAGGTGCATTGTTACAGCATGTAAAAAAAAAAAAAAAACCTTAATTGTTGAAAAGTCACGTTCAAGAGCCCAACTAAAGTAAACACTGATCTCCATCATGGTAGTGAAAAAAACACCTAAACCTATTTAACTCTCCATAAGTTCTTCTGTAGACATCTGACAGAAATAAAGTCAGTCTGGTAAGTAATGTGAATCTGGTGAAGCTGTTTTAGTAGTTGTTTAATCAGAACTTGAGAGATTTGATGTATTCTTTTATTCAGTTGATTTCATCTAAGGCTGTGGTTGAAGTAATTTGTAGTTCTTGTGTTTCTCTTTGCTTCAGTGATTCTGCAGGTGTTTATCACTAATGCTCAATCATCAATTAGTCACCGAATTATCTAATTAACTTCACTGATTCGGTGTTACTCTAACACTCTGTAGTGTGCACACATTATAAGTGTTCATTTAAAACTGAGTATTTTCTTGTGGGGTTTAAAGGGTTAAAGATTTAAGATTAAGAAAACACAGCATTGAACATAATTTAACAGTAATAAAGTGTAATTAATTTACAGGAAACAAACTGTAGAAAAACAGTTATTTACTGGCACCCCTGCTGCCAGTAAATGACTGTTTTTCTACTGTTTCTTGCCGTAAATAAATGTTTGCCAGCAAAAAAAGTGTTTTTCTACAGTTTGTTGCCGTTAAGTCAAGGAAAAACAGTAATATACTGTAAAATGTAAACGTCAGATTTACCAAATGAAAAAAAGTTAATTTAACTAAAATATTTGTGAACATCCATAGAAAAAAAATTAGGCAAAGTCATACACTGATAATGAGAGTAAATACTGAACTTGACTGTATTAATGTGTGTTTGCACAAGAGAGATCGTTTAGTTTAATGCAGTTTGGTTGTTCACCATTGTGCTGGAGAGTAGAGCCTGTGCTTCAGTCAATGATGAGCCACAAATTCTGATCTTCTGCTGTTTTATATAAACACAGTAAATGTGGAGTCGCTGATACAGTGATGATCTCTGTGTTAAGTACTTCAGCACATACATGTGTGCTATAGCTGACAATGAGCTGCAGTGATTTGAGTAAAAGTCATGTATTTAGTTACTTTATTACTGCACATTAAGTGTTTGCATCGTTATATTAAGAAATATTCCTTCTCAGTGGACTCAAATGAAATAAGTTCATAGTACTAACATCGTAGGAATGCTAGTTTTAAAAACTCGAACTGTTTGAAGCAGTGGGAGTGGAGTTAATTTCCATGGTAGAATTTACGGTAAAATACTGTTAAAAAATAAGAGTGGTAAATTAACAGTACTTTACTGGCACCCCTGCTGCCAGAAAATTACTGTTATTTAACGGCAAATTTTTTTACAGTGCACACCGTTAAAAATCGCTGTAAAAAAACGGCCAAATTTCGACAGTAAAATACTGTTTTTCATTTAAACAGTGCATTCTGGGAAATATTCATCATTTTCGAGAAGTAGCCTGCTGCTATATATCGTAAAATAACAACGTTCAAATTCGACACTCAGCGGCTGTGTTTCAAATCACACCCTACTCCCTCATTCACTATTCCCTACATGAGTTTACTAATATAGTCCACCTGACAGAGAAAACAAACACTAATGAGTGAATTCAGACAATGATCAACAGCTGCTGTTAATGAGTAGAATCACTGAAGAAAAAAAAAACATAACAAGACAAACACATGAAATACAACTGACTTCAGCCACAGCCTTAGATGAAATCAACTGAAGATTTAAACGATCAACAAACAGTTTCACCAACTTCACACATTACTAACCAGACTGACTTTATTTCTGTCTGATCAGAGAACAGTTTCGTTTAGCGTCACCATTTTGGAGATCAGTGTTTGCTTTAGTTGGGCTCCTGACCATTGACTTGTACACTTTACATTTTGTTTTATTGCTGTATTTGTATCTTTATGATGCATCTGTTACAGCAGTATTAATTTTGATAGTCAAGTGATTATGGTTGTTTCTAACAGGCATGATCTTCTAGACTGACTTAAAATGTTGCTATAATAATCAAATATTAATTTGGTGTTGAAATATTTGAGTAAATGACACTTCAATTTAGTAAGATTGAAAAGTAGTGAGACCACCAGTATTTATGGATTTAACGACTAGTTTTAGTTAAAAATATTTCGGGCAGCAGTCCCCACAACACTCAAAGAGAGAAATCAACAATCAGCATATGAATCTCAACAATGGTGACAATGAAAAAGTTCATGATGCAATGCATGCTGGGTACCAGCACAGGATAAAACTCATCCATGATTCCCAGCATGCATTGCGGCATGAATAAATTATGCCCCTGAATTGTTCACTTATTTTCTTGAATTCTTATGTGCTTATAATTTTGCATTTGTTTTAAGTTTTAGTAGCATGTGTTGTGATGTTCAGAACTGATCTGTTCATTTATTTTGTGGATTGTCACCATTGTTGTGATTCATACGCTGATTCTTGATATTTCTGTCTAAATTTCAGCAAAGGTTTTTTTTTATTTATTATGAGTGACATTTTCTTAACAGTCTTTCATAACTTATGGCTCAGCAGTGTTCCTTCTCATGCTGTAGTATCAATATTCAATAAGAGAATAGATATGGGATTAGATCATAAATAATAGTATTTGTTCTTGTCAATCTATAAACAACAATATCAGATTTTTTTTCTTCTGTGTACTTTTGTTTTGCTATAACAGGTTCCAAAGGCGCATTGTTACAGCATAAAAAAAAAAAAAACCTTAGTTGTTGAAAAGTCACGTTCAAGAGCCCAACTAAAGTAAACACTGATCTCCATCATGGTAGTGAAAAAAACACCTAAACCTATTTAACTCTCCATAAGTTCTTCTGTAGACATCTGACAGAAATAAAGTCAGTCTGGTTAGTAATGTGAATCTGGTGAAGCTGTTTTAGTAGTTGTTTAATCAGATCTTGAGAGATTTGATGAATTATTTTATTCAGTTGATTTCATCTAAGGCTGTGGCTGAAGTCATTTGTAGTTCTTGTGTTTCTCTTTGCTTCAGTGATTCTGCAGGTGTTTATCACTAATGCTCAATCATCAATTAATCACCGAATTATCTCATTAACTTCACTGATTCAGTGTTACTCTAACACTCTGTAGTGTGCACACATTATAAGTGTTCATTTAAAACTGACGATTTTCTTGTGGGGTTTAAAGGGTTAAAGATTTAAGATGAAGAAAAAACAGAATGAAACATAATTTAACAGTAATAAACTGTAATTAATTTACAGGAAACAAACTGTAGAAAAACAGTTATTTACTGGCACCCCTGCTGCCAGTAAATAACTGTTTTTCTACTGTTTCTTGCCGTAAATTAATGGTTGCCAGCAAAAAAAAGTGTTTTTCTACAGTTTTTTGCCGTCAAGTCAAGGAAAAACAGTAATATACTGTAAAATGTAAACGTAAGATTTACCAAATGAAAAATAAGTTAATTTAACTAAAATATTTGTGAACATCCATAGAAAAAAAATTAGGCAAAGTCATACACTGATAATGAGAGTAAATACTGAACTTGGCTGTATTAATGTGTGTTTGCACAAGAGAGATCGTTTAGTTTAATGTTGTTTTGTTGTTCACCATTGTGCTGGAGAGTAGAGCCTGTGCTTCAGTCAATGATGAGCCACAGATTCTGATTTTCTGCTGCTTTATATAAACACAGTAAATGTGGAGTTGCTGATACAGTGATGATCTCTGTGTTAAGTACTTCAGCACATACATGTGTAATACAGCTGACAATGAGCTGCAGTGATTTGAGTAAAAGTCATGTATTTAGTTACTTTATTACTGCAAATTAAGTGTAAGAAATATTCCTTCTCAGTGGACTCAAATGAAATAAGTTCATAGTACTAACATCGTAGGAATGCTAGTTTTAAAAACTCGAACTGTTTGAAGCAGTGGGAGTGGAGTTAATTTCCATGGTAGAATTTACGGTAAAATACTGTTAAAAAATAAGAGTGGTAAATTAATGGTTAAGAGCTGTAAATTAACAGTACTTTACTGGCACCCCTGCTGCCAGAAAATTACTGTTATTTAACGGCAAATTTTTTTACAGTGCAGTAAATAGCAGGGGTGCCAGTAAATAGCTGTTTTTCTACAGTTTGTTTCCTGTAAATTAATTGCAGTTTATTACTGTTAAATTATGTTTCATGCTGTTTTTTCTTCATCTTAAATCTTTAACCCTTTAAACCCCACAAATAAATCCTCAGTTTTAAATTAACACTTATAATGTGTGCACACCAGAGGTGGGACTTTCAAGTCACAAGCAAGTCTTCAATCACTGTAAAACCCGACAAGTTAACTTAACTCAAAACGTTTGAGTAAACCGATTGCCTTGACTGTAATACCTGACAAGTAAACTGAACTCAAACGGTTTGAGTAAACAGATATCCTTAAGTTATGTTAACTCAAACCTTTTGAGGAAACCGATTGCCTTAAACCATTTAAGTTGAAAAAACTAACAGTTATGAGTACTCTGAACTTAATTCAGTTGAGTTCACTGAAAGAAGATATAAATTGCAATTAAGTGATTAAGTGATTAATTGAGCTTTAGTGATGAACACCTGCTGTTAACAAACAGAATTACTGAAGAAAAGAGAGAAAGGAACAACAGCTGACTTCAGACACAGCCTCACTCAAACCTGACAAGTTATGTTAACTCAAACCATTTGAGGAAACCGATTGCCTTAAACCATTTAAGTTGAAAAAACTAACAGTTATAAGTACTCTGAACTTAATTCAGTTGAGTTCACTGAAAGAATATTAACATTGCAATTAAGTAATTAAGTGATTAATTGAGTGATAATTGAGCTTTAGTGATGAACACCTGCTGTTAACAAACAGAATCACTGAAGAAAAGAGAGAAAGGAACTACAGCTGACTTCAGACACAGCCTCACTCAAACCTGACAAGTTATGTTTACTCAAACAGTTTGAGGAAACCGATTGCCTTAAACCATTTAAGGAGAAAAAACTAACAGTTATGAGTACTCTGAACTTAATTCAGTTGAGTTCACTGAAAGAAGATATACATTGCAATTAAGTAATTAAGTGATTAACTGAGTGATAATTGTGAAATAGTGATGAACAGCTGCTGCTAACAAACAGAATCACTGAAGAAAAGAGAAACACAAGAACTACTACAACTGACTTCAGACACAGACTTAGATGAAATCAACTGAAATAAAATACATGAAATCTCTCAAGATCTGATTAAACAACCCCACAAACAGCATCACCAGCTCCACTTATTAATAACCAGACTGACTTTATTTCTGTCAGACGTCTACAGAAGATCTTATTGAGAATGAACTAAGGTTTAGATGTTGATTTATTGTTTCATTTGAAGTAACCATGTTAGAGATCAGTGTCTGCTTTAGTTGGGCTCTTGACCCTTGATTTCTGTCTTAGTCTTTTCTCTGGCTGTTATAACCGTGTGTTTCTAAAACACATTTGTTGTAACTCAAAAGCCCAGAAGAAATGCCATCAGATGTTAACCTGTACCTAGGTGTAGGTTGTTATACTTTATATAGATGATGATAATTATTCATTATTATTCACAAATATTGATCTGTCTAATCAGAGTCTAATCTCTGATGAAACAAATGTGTAATTAGTAGAAGAGGACCTAATAAAAATGACACTAAGAGCCAGTGATTATGTGATAGTTAATATAAAAATGACTTCATAAACATTTTGTACACATACACTTGTCTTCTATTCCAGTAACTGGTCAAACACAGACATCAATAATCAGAATATGAACCTCAACAATGGTGACAAAAAAACATGCTGCAATGCATGCTGGGGACTATTGTAGTAAAAAAACTCATCCATGGCGCCCAGCATGCTCTGCAGCATTTTTTTTTTATGGTCACCATTGTTGAGGTTCATATTCTGATTATTGATGTCTTTGTGTGACTGTTTGACACTGCAGAAGACCAAACTATTTGGAAAGTCTTTGTATTAACTGCTTATTACAGAACCACTGGCTTTTGAATCACTTTTACTATAATAAATCAAATTACACAACGCTTATTTCATCAGAGATTAGACTTCTAGCAGTTCAATAATTGATGATTATCATCACCAATATAAAGTAAAACAACCTACATCTAGGTACAGGTTAACATCTGATGGCATTTCTTCTGGGCTTTTGGATTACAACAAATGTGTTTTAGAAACACACGGTTATAACAGCCAGAAAAAAGACTAAGACAGAAATCAAGGGTCAAGAGCCCAACTAATACAAACAGTGATCTCTAACATGGTTACTTCAAATGAAACAATAAATCAACATCTAAACCTTAGTTAATTCTCAATAAGATCTTCTGTAGACGTCTGACAGAAATAAAGTCAGTCTGGTTATTAATAAGTGGAGCTGGTGGTGCTGATTGTGGGGTCGTTTCATCAGATCTTGAGAGATTTCATGTATTTTATTTCAGTTGATTTCATCTAAGTCTGTGTCTGAAGTCAGTTGTAGTAGTTCTTGTGTTTCTCTTTTCTTCAGTGATTCTGTTTGTTAGCAGCAGCTGTTCATCACTAATTCTCAATCAGCACTTAGTTAATCACTTAATTACTTGAATGCAAAGTTTTAAAACTTACAGGGTTTAAATCAAGGCAATCTGTTTACTCAAACGGTTTGAGTTAAGTTAACTTGTCGGGTTTTACAGTGAAGTCATATCCAAGTCCTCAAAGGGTTAAAGTTAAAGATATAATTAAGTGACTAATTAAATCATGATTGTACATTATTGATGAACTTCTGCTGTTAACAATCAACTGAATCATCACTGAAGTAAAGAGAAACACAAGAACTACAACTGAATTTAGCCTCAGCTAGTGATGGGAAGTTGAGGCCTTATGAAGCTTTAAGCTTTTCAGCCAAGTGGTTCACAAAAGGGTTAATTTCTGGAAACTAAATTTGCTCAGAATACCACCTGGTGGCCAACAAGTGTAAAAACAAGCAGATATATTACAGACAGAGGTGTAAAGTCCAGGGGTCAGAAAGTAAAATTCATGCCATATTTTTGTTCCACCCATGAATTCAGCAGCCATGTCTGTAATATATCTGCTTGTTTTACACTCTGCTTTTGTTGGCCACCAGGTGGTATTGTGAGCAAAATAAATTTCCAGAAATTAACCCTTTTGTGAACCACTTGGCTGAAAAGCTTAAAGCTTCATGAGGCTTCATCTTCCCATCACTAGCCACAGCCTTAAACTAAAAAAAAAAAAAAGTTATTTGTGGTCAGGGTTTGCTATAGGTAGTCTCTTGACCCTTTTACTAATTCAAAGCAACTTGATTAAAAACTACACTATGAAAAAAAAAGAAAAGCTACAGTAAGTGAATTTTAAATTTATTAAGTGTGCACAAAATTTGAAAACCGATACTCTGTATACACACACAGACATCAAGAACCAGCATATGACTCTCAACAGTGGCGACAATCAACAAAATGTTGCATGCTGGGTAAAACCTTAGTAAAAACTCCCGTCATGCACTGCAGTATGAGAAATTGTCACCACTGTTGAGGATCGTGTGATAAGTGTGTTTGTCTAAAAACCTGAAGTAACGGTCTCATTTTTTCTCTATCAACATTTAATTTTTTTTTTTTTTTTTTACTTCAGTTCAGTAATAGCTGAGTGTCAGTCTACTATCCAAAGATAAACAACATTTCATGATGTTCAGTAAAGATAAACAACATTTCATGATGTTCAGTCATCATGAGTTGTAAGCAGAAAAAGCATAAGATCATCTGTTACTGAAAGGTTTGATTCAGCAATGCATACATATTTGTTGTGAAAACAATGTTGAAATTGTTTTTCAATCAAATTGCTTTGAATTAGTAAAAGGGTCAAGAGACTACCTAAAGCAAACCCTGACCACAATTATGGTGGCATGTGTTTTTTTTTTTTTTTTATTATTATTATTATTTTTTTTTTTTTTCAGTTGAAGGCTGTGGCTAAATTCAGTTGTAGTTATTGTGTTTCTCTTTACTTCAGTCATGTTGATTGTTAACTGCAGAAGTTCATCAATAATGTACAATCATCATTTAATTAGTCACTTAATTATCTCATTAACTTTAACCATTTGAGGACTTGGATATGACTTGAAGACTTGGTTGTGACCAGAGGTGGGTAATCCAGGGGCCAAGTAAAAGTCCTGCCATATTTTTGTTCCACCCATGAACTCAGCAGCTGATTTCATCAGAGGAGGAAACAAGTCATTCCTTCCAAGTCACAAACTAGTCTTGACTCAAATCCCAAGTCCTCAAAGAGTTAAACTTAATGAGATAATTAATTAACTAATTAAATGATGATTGTGCATTAGTGGATAACACCTGCTGTTATTGAGAACTACAGAGAATCAGATGTTGATGTTGTATTAGTTAAAATGATTCCACCATCATTGAGATCAGTGTTAGGTTTAGTTGTGTTCTTGACCCTTGATTTGTTGACTCTCTCTGTAGCTTCTCATGTATTGCTGTGGAGAAAAGAGATCTGTGATGTATGAAGAACTTATAGTCACACTGAGCTTATGAATCTCTACAAAGGTGACAATCAACAAAATGTTTCATGTTGCGATACATTAAAGACTCCCATAATGCACTGCAGTATGAATAAATATTTTCACCACTGTTGAGGTTCATATGATAAATGGTCATGGCTATATGCGTTTTTATTTTTCCTTTATATTGAAGCATTATTATGGTTGCATTCTATTCTTTTTTTGCAGAAGTGACATACAGTTAAGTATGGTGACCCAAGCTCAAAATTCTTGCTCTGCCTTCCACCCATCCAAAGAGCACACACAGAACAGTGTACAGACGCTCCTCTCTAATTGCAAATTATTTTATTTAAAAAAGTACAATCAATAAACTTAAATCAAGATCACACAGGCATCAAAAACATAACTTAACTGCTAGTTCAAGATTTGCATTAGCATTGCATACATGTTTGCTGCAAAACAATAATGCATTTATTTTGAAACAAATCTATAGAAACTGCTTAAAGGCTCAAGAACTCAACTGAAGCAAATTCTCATCACAATTATGGTGGCACAGTTTTGTTTCTTCCAGTTGATTTCATCCAAGGCTGTGGTTAAAGTCAGTTGTAGTGCTTGCGTTTTTCCTTTCTTCAGTGATTTTGATTGTTAACAGCAGGTGTTCATCATTAATTCACAATCTTCATTTAATTAGTCACTTAATTATCTCATTAACTTTAACTCTTTGAGGACTTGGGATTTGACTTAAGACTAGTTTGTGCCTTGGAAGGAATGACTTGTTTCCTCCTCTGATGAAATCAGCTGCTGAGTTCATGGGTGGAACAAAAATATGGCAGGACTATTACTCTTTGGCCCCTGGATTACCCACTTCTGGTTGTGACTTGAAAGTGTTTGAGTAACAATGAATTTAAGGTAATGAGATAATTCTGTGATTAATTGATGATTGAGCATTAGTGATGAGCACCTGTAATTTAAAAACAAAATCACTAAAGGAAAGAGAAACACAAGAACTACAAATTACTTCAGCCACAGCCTTGAATTCATCAAATCTCTCAAGATCTGATTAAACAACTCCTAAAACAGCTTTACCAGATTCACATTACTAACCAGACTGACTTTATGTCTCTCAGATGTCTACAGATGATCTTATTGAGAGAAAAATTGGTTTAGGTGTTTTTTTTCACCACCATGATGGAGATCAGTGTTTACTTTAGTTGCGCTCTTGAACGTAACTTGTCAACAACTAAGCGTTTTTTTTTTTTTTTTTCATTTATTTTTTTACATGCTGTAGCAATGCATCTTTGGATCTTGTTATAGTAAAAAAAAATCAACAGAAGAAATAAGTCTGGTATTGTGGTTTATAGATTGACAAAAACAAACAATCTATTATTTCCGATCCAAACCCATGTTCCTTCTCTTATTGAATACTCATAAAAAAAACCTTTGTCGCAATTTAGACAGAAACATCAAGAATCAGCGTATGAATCACAACAATGGTGACAATCCACAAAATAAATGAACAGATCAGTTCTGAACATCACAACACATGCTACTAAAACTTAAGACAAAAGCAAAATTATAAGCACATAAGAATTCAAGAAAATTAGTCAACAATTCAGGGGCATAATTTATTCATGCTGCAATGCATGCTTGGAGTCATGGATGAGTTGTATCCTGTGCTGGTACCCAGCATGCATTGCATCATGAACCTTTTGATTTTCACCATTGTTGAGATTCATATGCTGATTGTTGATGTCTCTCTTTGAGTGCTGTGGCCATTGCTGCCCAATATGTTTGAAACTCAAACTGTTGTTAAATCCATATGTTCTGGTTATCACATCACGGTTCAATCTTATAAAAATGAAGAAACAAAAAAAAAGAAAATCTCTAACTCACTCATATATTTCAACACCAAATTAATATTTGATTACTATAGCAACACTTTAAGTCAGTCTAGTAGATAATGCCTGACAGAAATAGCCATAATCACTTGACTATCAAACTTAATATTGCTGTAACAGATGTACCGTAAAGATGCAAATACAGCAATGAAACAAAATTTTAAGTACAAAAGTCAAGGGTCAGGAGCCCAACTAAAGCAAACACTAAACAGTAACGTTATCTTTGAAATCCCTGTAATTCTCATTAAGATCTTTTGATCTCTGATCTCTGATCTGATAGAAATAAATTCAGTCTGGTTAGTAATGAGTGAAGTTGGTAAAGCTGTTTGTTGATTGTTTAAATCTTCAGTTGAGTTCATCTAAAGCTGTGGCTGAAGTCAGTTGTATTTCATGTGTTTGTCTTGTTTCTCTTTTCTTCAGTGATTCTACTCGTTAACAGCAATTGTTGATCATTATCTGATTTCACTAATTAGTTTTCATTCTCTCAATCAGGTGGACTATATTAGCAAACTCATGTAGGGAATAGTGAATGAGGGTGTAGGGTGTGATTTGAAACACAGCCGCTCAGTGTAGACTTTGAACGTTGCTAATTTACGATATATAGCATCAGGCTACCTTCTCGAAAATATTATGAATATTACCAGAGGTGGAGAGTCCAGGGGTCAGAAAGTAAAAGTCCTGCCATATTTTTGTTCCACCCATGAACCCAGCAGCTGATTTCACCAGAGGAGGAATCAAGTCATTCCTTTCAAGTCACAAACAAGTCTTGAGTCAAATCCCAAGTCCTCAAAGAGTTAAAGTCAATGAGATAATTAAGTGACTAATTAAATGATAATTCTGCATTAGAGATGAACACCTGCTGTTAACAGTCAACATCACTGAAGAAAAGAGAAACACAAGAACTACAATTGACTTTAAGCACAGCCTTGGATGAAATCAACTGGAAGAAAAAAAAAAAAAAAAAAACTTTGTCACCATAATCGTGGTGAATCCACCATCATGGAGATCAGTGTTTGCTTTAGTTGGGCTCTTGACCCTTTTAATAATTCAAAGTAATTTGCTTTTAAACACTTGCTGTTGTGTTACGTAGTAAACATTAACACATTGCTGAATTAAAAGCTCGAAGTAGAAAATTTAATTGCCCTTTTTTATCTAAAACATTTTAATTAAGTTCATGAAGGTGTCTCTCTTTGGTTTGTTAAATTATGTTCAGCAATTACTGAACTACAAAAAAAGTCCTATTAAACAAATATTATTGTAATGCTTAAATATTGGGGGAAAAATTGTACAGGCTCGGGATTTTAGACATGAGCACTTATCATATGATCCTCAACAGTGGTTACAATTACAATTATTCATGCTACAGTGCATACAGAGTTTTTACTATGGTGTTACCCAGCATGCACTTCAACTTGAAGTGTTTTGTTGATTGTCACCATTGTTGAGATTCATATGCTGGGTCATGATGTCTGTGCGTCTTATTAGGAAAAAAATTGTATATTTATTACATACATTAGGAAATGTATTCATTATAGTGATTAAACCAACAGTTCCACAAGGTAGGTTATTTAAAAACTGAACATTTGTTAATAATAAATACATAAAATTGTTTTGGAAATAAACAGGCTGATGCCTAATAATTACTTCATCATGTAAAAGGAGCTAGTAACAGTTAACGGTTTTCTGCAAAGCACAGATCGCACTGTTTTATAACAGCACATGTACTTTTACAGAGAAATATCTAACATAAGAAACCAAAGGTCAAGAGCCCAACTGAAGCAAACACTGATCTCAATGATGGTGGCATAATTTTAACCAATAAAACATCAGCATCTGATCCTCTGTAACGCACAATAACAGCAGGTGTTCATCACCAATGCACAATCATCATTTAATTAGTCTCTTAATTATCTCATTGACTTTAACTCTTTGAGGACTTGGGATTTGAGTTGAGACTAGTTTGTGACTTGGAAGGAATGACTTGTTTCCTCCTCTGGTGAAATCAGCTGCTGAGTTCATGGGTGGAGCAAAAATGTGGCAGGACTTTTACTTTCTGACCCCTGGACTCTCCACCTCTGAATATTACCCAGAATGCACTGTTTTAATGAAAAACAGTATGTTACTGTCAAAATTTGGCCATTTTTTTACAGCAATTTTCAACAGTGTAGGATAAATATATATATATATATATATATATATATATATATTTTTTTTTTTTTTTTTTTTTTTTTTTTTTAATGGGCGTAATTTGGATTTAACAAGATTACAATTTAATAATAAGGTCAGAAATGTATGAAATATAATGTTTCCTTTCCAGGATTATTCAAACAGAGAATAAATTATATATAGAGATTGGCATTAACACAGAAGTATCATGAGTTTAAGCATTCTCAAGATTCAAGTTATTCTGATTGTTTCGGCTGATTTTCACAAAAAAAAAAAAAAAAAAAAAAAAAAATATATATATATATATATATATATATATATATATATATATATATATATATATATATATATATATATATATATATATATATTGTTATAATCACTAAAGCTGTATAAACTGTGAGTTAAATCTCTTGGTACATACATCTGCGCTTTGTTGTTTATGATGAGGGAATTCACAAGAGTCTGGAATTCAGTCAGTGAACGTGCAAGGCGCTCAACAAAACTGACGAGGACTCATCTGAACGCTTCTGTTTTGCCATTGCATTCTTACTGCAAACTCAACAGAATTGTGTGTGATTGGTTAAAATGCGCAACATTGTAAAAATGCCTAAAATAATGTAATAGATGTAACAGACGTCATAGATTTTATTTGTTTGTGCATGGGCATTTTTTGTCTAATTAAGTGGCATTTTTGCCCTAGGTCCCCATACGTGGCCACAGCCTTAAACACGCTCCGCCTATGACTGAGATGACTTTTAGAGATTATAAATGCAGCGCTCTTTGCTGGCATTCTGCCAAACCATGCACCAGCAGCCGCTTGCTTTAGTTAAAAATAACAGTGTTCTGTGAATGTTGATGATTTATCTAGGATTTTTTTTTCTAGGATTTCATAAATTTCATAGAGAAAAAGTAATGTAACTAGTAATGTAACGAAATACTTTTGAAATAAAGATATCAGAACAGTAACGTCATTACTTTTAAAAGGAGTAATCTGTAATCAGTAATTGCATTACATTTTCAGAGTAACTTTCTGAACACTGTATATACCAGGGCTAGCTGTCCCATTTTTAACTATTTTAAACATTTGGAGGGCAGAAGTTACCCAAAATATTATTTTAAATATTTTTGAATAGGTGTTTGTACTGTAAACAACATACAGAAACACTTGGTCGTCTGACCTTAAACTTCTTTACTGGGAACTTCCTCTGTGACAACCAGCCCCAGTCTCCCCTATTCCACACACACACACACACACACACACACACACACACACACACACACACACACACACACACACACGCACAGAGAGAGGGAGAGAGAGAGAGAGAAATTTGATAATAATCAGTCAACAGAATTATTATAAAATCATGTTCTTACCCGTTTCACCAAAATTCAATACCAGTTACAGCACTACAAATGAACAGGATGAGATCAGCAATAGGGTTTTTAAGTGGTGAACGCCTTATATTCTAGCAGGATGTAACACTTCACATAGTACAGAAACAGCAGAAGCAGAGACTAAACATGGCAACCAGCACAGAGACGACATTAGACTAACGTCACACAATAGGTGTAAACTTTATCTTTATAAAAAAAATGAAACTTTGTCAGTCCATAGAAAGGCTTATGTTTTCAAATTTACGTGAACATTTAATCTTATTCTGGGTAAACAAGAAAATAAATGATTTAATAAGAACTACTCTAGAATAACGTAGTAGAGTAAATGATTATTGAAGTTGCATCCTCATGCACCAAGCTTTTTATTCTGACTATGGCCTTGTGTCACTTCTCTTTTGTCACTGTTTATCTTTTGAACCTCTAAATAGGGTCATAAATGCATTTTCCTCTGTAGCGACCACAGATGTGAGAGAACAAGCCATGTGCAAACTCAGTGCAGCATAGTGTTGTTTACTGTGTGATCATGTGACCCTCATGAGAGATGGACAGAAGAGTGCTGATGTCACAGTCCTATTGCTGTGACATCGAAAGGCAGATATTGCTGACACTGTTTAAAGGGATAGTTCCCTTTCAAATTAAACTTTGGTATGTTTTAGCTTACCTCAAGGGCATCCAAGATGTAGTTGTCTTTGTTTCCAGAGTAGTTTCCATTTGGATATTTTTAGTTCAAACCGTTCTTGTCTGTGACTCACATAATGGAGGTCTATGGTCACCACCTCAAAGAGCATTCACAGAGAAGTCCAAATTAAACAATTTCCCATCGTAAGTACACATTAGTGATGGGATTTATGGCTCTTTGAGGGGATCCGGATCTTCGCGATCCGTTCCTTTCAAAGAGCCATTCAAAAGAATGGCTCTTTTGGCTCTTTTTAAATATTTAGTCAGTTTTAAGAAGCCAGCTTGGGAGCATCTCAGTTTATCCTGGAAATAATCACTGGGAGGTATTATGAGGTGAGATTTGTAGTCAAATAATTAAAGCTCAGATATCACACACCAATATCTGAGTTTGAATTATTCTGAAATATTGATTATTACCTCATTTCTCATGTGTCGACTATATTCCATAGGGTTGCACAAATCCCTCTGCTTAGACAGTGACATCATTATTTTGATTTACCTTTAGTACAAAGTGTGTGTGTGTGTGTGTGTGTGTGTGTGTGTGTAAAACTACGTTGACTTATGTTATTCATACAATACCTACTCACAAATAAACATAAAAAACAAAGCCGGCTGCAATGAATTTCTGTGCAAAACAGCTTTTACTACAAACACTTCCACACAAGAACATTGTTATCACACAAGAACATTTTGATAGAAAACTAATTTTTTTTTTTAAGTAGATAAAATTAGAATAAATAAAATGGAAATGTCTACATACTACATACTATTACTACTGTAACTTTGCAAATAGGACATCAGCCCCTTCAAGTCAATGAACAATAACAAAGTGGGCTGCAATGAATGTCTGTGGAAAACAGCTTTTAGTGAAACATTTCTATACAAGTACAGTATCACAAAAGAACATTTTTAATGATTTTAAAATAAGTTTTAAATGAACACAAAATGCAATGTAAATGCATGCACAACTAATAACTAATATCATCACGCTATAAAGGGTTGGCCTGCGCTGGGTGCGCCCCTCCCCCTATAACTGTTCTGTCTCCTGGCGGAGCTCATTTGTATGAACACGCATAGGAAAAAAGACCGATAGAAAGAACGGCTCCTCTCCAGTCGCGACTCGGCTCCCATCGTTCATGTTTATGAGCCGTTCAAAAGAATCGGTTCGTTCGCGAACGTCACTACTCTAGTACACATTGATGACCTAAGATACGAAACGAGCGGTTTGTGTGAGAAAACGAACATTATTTACATAGTGTTTTATCTTTTGTACACAACCACGTCCAACTGATCTGATGTCGGGCTTGCTTCCTGTTGTGTGACATGTGCAAGTGTTCTGGCTTAGTCTGCGCAAGCTTGTAAAGCGCCGAAAGGGATCTTTCGCGCATGTACGTCACTCATTTTTTACTGTTTACCACACGATATACCACCAATCTGCACTGTCTGAAATATAATTCAGTAATTGTAATTAATTAATTGGTTTATAATGCACCCTATAATTGTTGCGATTATAATAAAAATACAACACATTACTCAATCTATTGACAGCGTGCCATTGGTTCCCTCTGGCCTTTTGACGTCACCTCCAGTTTATACATGGCAAACTAAAGACAACATGCAAAACGCTGCGGCTCAACAGCAGAGAAAACTCAGGATCTTCAGTCAGGCAGGTGTGTGATGCGATACTGTCAATGTCCTCATCGTCATCTTGTAATTGTGGCTTTGCTATGTTCCATTCGTGACAACATATGCTCTCCACTTTTTTCTATTCATCTCACAACCCACATAGCAACATTGTGTCGGCCCAGATCTGGCCCACATCTGGCACCTGTGGAAAGATGATCTGGCCCACATGCAGCGTGGAATGATGGCACTAGGGTGGACCGCTCCTGTTTACCAGATTTGAGCCACAAGCAGACCATGCAATGCCACATGTCAGCCAAGAGTAAAGAAATTTACCAGAAATGGAACTTATCTGAGCCACAAAATCTGTGTATATTAAATATGAAATAATTTAAGCATTAATAAGCCAGTTAACAAGCAGAATCTTTGAATGAAAGAAGAGAATATAAAAAGAGATAAGCGGAAACACAAGTACTACAGCTGACTTCAGCCACAACCTTAGATGAAATCAACTGTAGATATAAGACATTAAATCTCTCAGGATCTCAGCAGGGGAGGATTAAACAACTCCACAAACTGCATTACCAGCTTCACCTATTACTAACCAGACTGACTTTATTTCTGTTAGACATCTACAAAGGTTTTTATTGAGAATTAACAGAGGTTTAACTCTAATGTATTGACTTGATGTCTTGATGAAAAGCTACTAAGTCACAACAAAAACAACAGCAAGGAATATAAGAACATATTTAGAATTAAAAAAAAAGGACAATTCAGCTGCATAATTTATTCATGTGTACAATGCATGCTGGGTGTTTTGCAGAGGTGGAGAGTCCAGGGGTCAGAAAGTAAAAGTCCTGCCACATTTTTGCTCCACCCATGAACTCAGCAGCTGATTTCACCAGAGGAGGAAACAAGTCATTCCTTCCAAGTCACAAACTAGTCTCAACTCAAATCCCAAGTCCTCAAAGAGTTAAAGTCAATGAGATAATTAAGAGACTAATTAAATGATGATTGTGCATTGGTGATGAACACCTGCTGTTATTGTGCGTTACAGAGGATCAGATGCTGATGTTTTATTGGTTAAAATTATGCCACCATCATTGAGATCAGTGTTTGCTTCAGTTGGGCTCTTGACCTTTGGTTTCTTATGTTAGATATTTCTCTGTAAAAGTACATGTGCTGTTATGAAACAGTGCGATCTGTGCTTTGCAGAAAACCGTTACTAGCTCCTTTTACATGATGAAGTAATTATTAGGCATCAGCCTGTTTATTTCCAAAACTATTTTATGTATTTATTATTAACAAATGTTCAGGTTTAAATAACCTACCTTGTGGAACTGTTGGTTTAATCACTATAATGAATACATTTCCGAATGTATGTAATAAATATAAATTTTTTCGAAATCTTTTCCTAATAAGACGCACAGACATCATGACCCAGCATATGAATCTCAACAATGGTGACAATCAACAAAACACTTCAAGTTGAAGTGCATGCTGGGTAACACCATAGTAAAAACTCTGATTATGCACTGTAGCATGAATAATTATTGTAACCACTGTTGAGGATCATATGATAAGTGCTCATGTCTAAAATCCCGAGCCTGTACAATTTTTCCCCCAATATTTAAGCATTACAATAATATTTGTTTAATAGGACTTTTTTGTAGTTCAGTAATTGCTGAACATATTTTAACAAACCAAAGAGAGACACCTTCATGAAGTTAATTAAAATGTTTAGATAAAAAAAGGGCAATTAAATTTTCTACTTCAAGCTTTTAATTCAGCAATGTGTTAATGTTTACTACGTAACACAACAGCAAGTGTTTAAAAGCAAATTACTTTGAATTATTAAAAGGGTCAAGAGCCCAACTAAAGCAAACACTGATCTCCATGATGGTGGATTCACCACGATTATGGTGACAAAGTTTTTTTTGTTTTTTTTTTCTTCCAGTTGATTTCATCCAAGGCTGTGCTTAAAGTCAATTGTAGTTCTTGTGTTTCTCTTTTCTTCAGTGATGTTGATTGTTAACAGCAGGTGTTCATCTCTAATGCAGAATTATCATTTAATTAGTCACTTAATTATCTCATTGACTTTAACTCTTTGAGGGGCTTGGGATTTGACTCAAGACTTGTTTGTGACTTGAAAGGAATGACTTGATTCCTCCTCTGGTGAAATCAGCTGCTGGGTTCATGGGTGGAACAAAAATATGGCAGGACTTTTACTTTCTGACCCCTGGACTCTCCACCTCTGGTGTTTTGTACTATGCTAGTACCCAGCATGCATTGCAGCAAATTATATTTGATTGTCACTATTGTTGTTCATGTGCTGCCTGTTGATGTCTGTGTGTATCATCATAGGTTGACTTTTTTCATGCTGGTTAAAAGCTTCTAACTGATTGTTGTAATATTGCTGGATCTCATGCATATCACATGGTTTGTGATGTGAATATATTAATGGAGGGATAGGCAACTCCGGTCCTGGAGGGCCACTATCCTGCAGAGTTTAGCTTCAGCCCTCATAAAAAACTCACCTGCCTGTATCTATCTAGTAATCCCGAAAACACTGATTGCCTTGTTCAGGTGTGTTTAATTAGGGTTGGAGCTAAACTCTGCAAGAGAGTGGCCCTCCAGGACCGGAGTGGCCTATCCCTGTATTAATGAAACAATTGTTTGATTAAAAAAACAAAAACAAATCAGCCTGTTTCATGAGGATTATAAAACCATCAACAGGTAACCACCATCACCTGATCTCAATTCACCTTAGCTTTCTTTGTTGCCGCAAATGTTTTTAACAAACACAACATCACAACAGCCAAAAACAAAAAAAATAGAATAAGAGTTAAGAGTGCAACTAATGAAAACTAATCTCTGTTATGGTGACACACATTAGAGTTAAAGCTCTGTTAATTCTCAATAAAAACTTTTGTAGATGTCTAACAGAAATAAAGTCAGTCTGGTTAGTAATAAGTGAAGCTGGTAAAGCTGTTTGTGGAGTTGTTTAATCCTCCTCTGCTGATATCTTGAGAGATTTCATGTCTTCTTTTATCTTCAGTTGATTTCATCTAAGGTTGTGGCTGAAGTCAGTTGTAGTTCTTGTGTTTCTGTTCATCTCTTTTTCTGTTCTCTTCTTTCCTTCAGTGATTCTGCTTGTTAAGGCTGAAATTACTTCATATTTAATATACACAGATTTTGTGGCTCAGATAAGGTCAGTTTCTGGTTAATTTCTTAACTCTTGGCTGACATGTGGCATTGCAAATTTAATTAGAAAATTAGCTATCCCTTTTACTGTGAATGTAATACCTGGAGAAAATGATCCATTCATATCAAAAGGCCTGTACACTGTAAAAAGTGTTTCCCTATATTTATTCAGTAAAATTGTGTCAAAATTTTACAAGCAATATTATTAATTAAATTTAAAACATTTTAATTAAGTAGAAATAATCATTAAAAATGAGTAGAATACCATGAAAAAATTAAGTAAAATTTACATGAAAATATTGATTTCATTGGACAAAAAACAAACAAACAAAAAACACTATGCTAAAGAATACTATGTTATGCATGCCAGGCCAGTAGTTGGCGATCACGAAACATTATATGCATGCACATGACATCAGCCTTTTTACAAATTCACATTTTTGTTGCTTACATAGATATGATACAGGCATCATGTTCAAAAGGTTTTGATAAGAGGTGCTTCTAAGAATTTCTCTGATAATGCTGAAAACTAGAGTTGTTCCGATTCCGATACTAGTATCGGAAATATCTCCGATACCACAACAAATTCTGGCATCGGCATCGGCGAGTACATGAACCCATATACCGATCCGATACCATTTTCTTAAAAAAGACCTAGTTATGACCGCAAGCTTTGCCTAACCGCTGCACGGTTCTTCTTCGCTGCTCAAAATGCATTGAAAACACAGGAAGTTGTGCTGTGTTGCCACAAGCAACCCCTGTTTAGAGCAGCGAAGAAGAAATGAAAACGCGTTAGCAGCCCTTATCTATATATGACTGGATCACTCATCACATTCTAAACTGCCAAAAGACAGTGAAGCCGCTACTATATTATAGATCAGTGGTTAGCAGTATGTCTCTGTAGTACCGGTAGTTACAGACTCTCGAGTATATTCAGTACCGGCAACTGCGTTCAGTCGCTTCCGTGTAAGTCAAAACGCAGGGCTCCAGACAGTAGCCAAATATATACTAGTGTCTGTGAATATTAAACTGCAAAATACTATTTAAATATTACTCCTGCAATTTCTACATCTCTGTGGGTGACTGGCACAGATGCGCGAGAGCTCGCTGTTTTGTAGTCTCTGCTGTGTGTCATGAGGACACGAACGCATAAACCGTCACTTCATGAGAATTTACCGTTTCATTTGAGAATACTGTCATATCATAAACACAGACACTCAAAGATCTTCATGGCAGCCCATTAAAATAAATGTTTGGTTTACATGAGTAAATTGACAATATATAAAGCTACTGTTGTAGCCTACAGTAATAATAATACATCTCTATAATAATAATAATTATGCCTAGATGGTTGCTTGTTTTTTACTTGTTTTTTACTTGTTAGAGATTATCTGATTAATAGATCTTTTTTTATATTCCTAGACTTATTTGTTGCAGTTTTTTTATACAGTTATATTGTAAAACTTAAATACCTTTTTTAGTTTGCGGTGTTAGATTTTTGGCTGCATTTGAAGTTCTTTTTTGCATAAGAAAATAAATAATACTGTCAAATTCATGTTAGATAATAAAAATACTGTAATAAATACAGTAGTTCACCATGTATTTGTTCATGTTTTATTGAGGGATCTGTCTGAAGCACACCATAAAAAAATTCTAGCAATTTACACAGGGCTAGTAGTATATACAGCTGTATATACAGATATACACCCAGGTATCGGATCAGTACTCGGTATCGGCCGATACCCTGAGCCCAGGTATCGGAATCGGTATCGGGAAGAGAAAAAGGGTATCGGAACATCTCTACTGAAAACTAGAGGTGTGCGATACCGCTAGATTTGGTATCGATCCGATACCAAGTAAATACAGGGCCAGTATCGCCGATACCGATACCAATACCAATACTTTTTAATAATTAAGGTGGATGCGTCTTCAACCTAAATCTAAATGAATTTTCATGACTTTTAATTGTTTTTGTGATTTGCATTTTGGGTTATTAATCAGTACTACAAAAGCTTTTGTTCAGAAACAACTTTTGGTTACTTCTGTTTATTTAAATAAACAAAGTTACAAAATTATTACTTCACAAATATAAAAAAAAAATGTAAAAACAAATTCTCTTTTCAAGTAGCATGTTAATAAAAAAAATGTTTCTCCTCTTTAGTGCACTTCTTTTCAGGATTTTTTTTTTCTAAAACAAAGTCACGAAGTTTTACTTCACAATGTAAAACAAATTCTTCTTGTACAAAATTCCTGAAGCCGACATCTTCCACTATGGAAAGAGGCTTCAGGTCCTTCACAATCATTTCTGATAGGCGCCTTGTAATATCCACTGCTCTTGGAGAATCAGCTATTGACTGAGCAGTGCGCGTGCCTGACTGCTGGTGGTAGCGCTAGTGGTGAGTCACGTGACTGTACAACACAGGAGAGGGGGAGGAGAGCAGTGTCGAGCACGAGCAGCACTCTTGAGAGCTTGCTCTGCTCTGTGACAGTAGCAGCATTTTGACAAACACGGCCAGGTCGCATAACGAGAGAAACTGAAACTTAAGTATCGATATTTTCCCGTTGGTATCGATCAATACCGATACCAACGTTGGTATCGATATTATCGATATTAGTATCGATCTGCCCACCTCTACTGAAAACACCAGAGCTTATATTGTTCAATCACAGGACACATGTTATTGATAAGACACACCCAACACAGACCAAATGATGATGTAAAAACAAATAACACCACCTGGTCACCTTTCCTTCTTGGCTTATATAGCTGCTGTATCACAACTAGCAACCAAAAAAAATCTGTTTAAAATTTTAAGGGTCAAGAGTCCAACTAAAGCAAACACTGACCACTACAATGGTAAGCAAATTATCATTATTATTTTCATTCAGTGATTCAGTTTGTGAACTTTAGGTGTCTTCAATAACTGTTTTGGGGGCATTACAACCTTTTGAATATGATGCCTTTATCATATCTATGTAAGCAACAAAAATGTGAATTTGTAAAAAGGCTGATGTCGTGCATGTATATAATGTTTTCGAAGGGTGTTTCATGATCGCCAACTACTGGCCTGGCATGCATAACATAGTATTCTTTAGCATAGTGTTTTTTTTTTTGTTTGTTTGATTTTTGTCCAATGAAATCAATATTTTTATGTAAATTTTACTTATTTTTTTCATGTTATTCTACTCATTTTTAATGATGATTTCTACTTAATTAAAATGTGTTAAATTTAATTAATAATATTGCTTGTAAATTTTTGACACAATTTTACTGAATAAATATAGGGAAACACTTTTTACAGTGTAGGCAGAGGCAGATGTCGCAACAGTGATGTGTAGAGTGAAATAATTGCAACCAAGATGAGCAGATTTTACTTCAGTCCTGGTCTATTGATTAGAGAGTTGGACTTTAAAACCTGAAGGTGGCAGGTTCAAGGCTCAGGTCCAGCAGCAATAGTCAGTGTGGGGAGTGAATAATCAGTGCTCTCTTCCACCTTCAATACTATGATGCAGCAGCAAAAATGACTACCCACTGCTCTGGGCATGTGTTTGTTCACTATTCGCTAATGTGTGTGTGTATGCACATGGATGGGTAAAATTCTGAGTATGGATCATCACTTCACTTTTCTCATAGTAATTTAAAGTTGTGGATTAAAAATTACTGAAATTTTAATGGTAAAAGCTGTAAAAGTTATACAGTAAATTCTGCAGTAGAAATAAAAAATGTTGAAAAAACTTTAATAGATAGTTTTAGTGAAATTTTATGGTAAAATACATACAACGTTTTTGGAAGTGGAACAAGTTAATTTACATTGAAAAAGCATAAATTGAGACCATGCTGACCAGTTGCATTACTGTTTTGTATGGGAATTGTAGTTCAGCAGACCACAAGAGCCTCCAGCGGACAGTGAACACAGCTGAACTGGGGCCAAAGATAAACCTTGCAGCCAAACATTCAGCAGTCTCAGTAAATCAGGTACACTGTTAAAAATCGCTTTATAAAAACTGCCAAATTTCGACAGTAACATACTGTTTTTTTCTTTAAAACAGTGGATTCTGGGTAATATTCATCATTTTCGAGAAGGTAGCCTGCTGCTAGTGATGGTAAGATGAAGCCTCATGAAGCATTAAGATTTTCAGCCAAGTGGTTCACAAAAGGGTTAATTTTTGGAAACTTAATTTGCTCACAATACCATCTGGTGGCCAACGAGTGTAAAACAAGCAGATATATTCCAGACAAAGGTGTAAAGTCCAGAGGTCAGAAAGTAAAAGTCCTGCCATATTTTTGTTCCACCCATGAACTCAGCAGCTGATTTCACCAGAGGAACCAAGTCATTCCTTTCAAGTCACAAACTAGTCTCAGTTCAAATCCCATGTCCTCAAAGAGTTAAAGTCAATGAGATAATTGAATGATGATGCATTGGAGCATTAGTGATGAACACCTGCCATTACTGTGTGATACAGAGGATCAGATGCTGATGTTTTATTGGTTAAACTGATGCCACCATCATGAAGATCAGTGTTTGCTTCAGTTGGGCTCTTGACCTTTGGCTTCTTGTGTTAGATATTTCTCTGTAAAAGTACATGTGCTGTTATAAAGCAGTGTGATCAGTGCTGTGGAGAAACTCATTATTAATTGGTTTTACATGACGATGTCGTTATTAGGCATCAGTATGTTTATTTCCAAATAAAAAATTTTGTTTCATTTAACACATGTTCAGATTTTAAATAACCTACCTTGTGGAACTGCCACATGCAAATGAGCCATTGATTTAACAGTTACAATGAATTAATTTGAAGTGTAATGAATATAAATTATTTAAACCTTGTTCTACTAAGACGCACAGACATCATGACCCAGCATATGAATCTCAACAAAATGCTTCAAGCTGAAGTGCATGCTGGGTATCACTATAGTGAAAACTCCCATCATGCACTGTAGCATGAATAATTATTGTCACCACTGTTGAGGATCATATGATAAGTGCTCATGTCTAAAATCCTGAGCGTGTGTAATTTTTCCTCTAATCAATCAATCAATCAATCAATCAATCAATCACCTTTACTTATATAGTGCTTTAAACAAAATACATTGCGTCAAAGCACTGAACAACATTCATTTGGAAAACAGTGTCTCAATAATGCAAAATGATAGTTAAAGGCAGTTCATCATTGAATTCAGTTATGTCATCTCTGTTCAGTTGAAATGGTGTCTGTTTTTACTTGCAATCAAGTCAATGATATCGCTGTAGATGAAGTGACCCCAACTAAGCAAGCCAGAGGCGACAGCGGCAAGGAACTGAAACTCCATCGGTGACAGAATGGAGAAAAAAAAACCTTGGGGGAAACCAGGCTCTGTTGGGGGGCCAGTTCTCCTCTGACCAGACGAAACCAGTAGTTCCATTCCAGGCTGCAGATAGAAGTCAGATTGTGTAGAAGAATCATCTGTTTCCTGTGGTCTTGTCCTGGTGCTCCTCTGAGACAAGGTCTTTACAGGGGATCTGTATCTGGGGCTCTAGTTGTCCTGGTCTCCGCTGTCTTTCAGGGCAGTAGAGGTCCTTTCTAGGTGATGATCCACCATCATGTCTGAAAACGTACTGGATCCGGGTGACTGCAGTGACCCTCTGATCTGGATACAGACTGGATCTGGTGGCCACGGTGACCTCGGAACAAGAGAGAAACAGAAAATATTAGCGTAGATGCCATTCTTCTAATGATGTAGCAAGTACATAGGATGTCATGTGAAGTGTTTCCGGTTTACCTAATTAATGCAGCCTAAAAATCATTTAACGCATTTGGATATTAAAAGTATATTAGTAGGTTATGTGTAAACCAGGTTAAAGAGATGGGTCTTTAATCTAGATTTAAACTGCAAGAGTGTGTCTGCCTCCCGAGCAATGTTAGGTAGGTTATTCCAGAGTTTAGGCACCAAATAGGAATAAATATATATATATATATATATATATATATATATATATATATATTATATATATATATATATATATATATATTTTTTATCTTGTCTTAATAAGACGCACAGACATAATGCCCAGCAAATGAATCTCAACAATGGTGACAATCAACAAAACGCTTCAAGCGGAAGTGCATGCTTCGTAACACCATAGTAAAAACTCCCATCATGCACTGTAGCAGAAATCATTATTGTCACCACTGTTGAGCATCATATGATAAGTGCTCACGTCTAAAATCCTGAGTCTTTACAATGGTCCCCCCAATATTTAAGCATTACAATAATATTTGTTTAATATTATTTTTTGTAGTTCAGAAATAGCTGTAGATCATGTAAAAACCAAAGAGAGACCCTCATGATGCTCATTTAAATGTTTTAGATAAAAAAAGAGCAATTTAATTTGCTATTTCAAGCTTTTAATTCAGCAATGTGTTAATGTTTATGTAACACAACCGCAACGGTTTAAAAGCAAATTACTTTGAACTTTTAAAAGGGTCAAGAGCCCAACTAAAGCAAACACTGATCTCCATGATGGTGTCATCATTTTAACTAATAAATCATCCGATCATCTGCAATTCTCAATAACAGCAGTTGTTAACAGCATCACTACAGCACAATTATCATTTAATTAGTAAATTAATTATCTCACTAACTTTAACTCTTTTAGCACTTGGGATTTAACTTGAGACTCGTTTATGACTTGGAAGGAATAACTTGGTTCCCCATCTGGTGAAACCAGCTGCTGAGTTCATGGGTGAAACAAAAATATGGCAGGAATTGTACTTTTTGACCCCTGCACTTTACACCTCTGTCTGTAATAATATCTGCTTGTTTTACACTTGTTGGCCACCAGGTGGTATTGTGAGCAAATTAAGTTTCCAGAAATTAACCCTTTTGCTAATTTAATTTAGCTTAAAGCTTCATGAGGCTTCATCTTCCCATCACTATTCATAGTACTAACATCGTAGGAATGCTAGTTTTTAAACATGAACTGTTGGAAGCAGTGGGAGTGGAGTTAATTTCCATGGTAGAATTTACAATAAAATACTGTAAAAAAAAATAAGAGTGGTAAATTAATGGTTGAGAGCTGTAAATTAACAGTACTTTACTGGCACCCCTGCTACTCCAGTAAATTATTGTTATTTAACGGCACAATTTTTTACAGTGCACTTGTACTGTCAAGCCTCTGCAATTGATCCAGAATGCAGCAGTGAGGGTTGTCTTCAATGAGCCAAAAATAGCTAATGTTACTCCTCTCCTCATCAGGTTACACTGGCTACCAGTAGCTGCTCACAACAAATTCAAGGTACTGTACTTGCCTACAAGACAACCACTGGCATGGCACCAACATAACTAAACTCACTGGTTAAATCTTATGTGCCCTCCAGAAGTTTGCGCTCTGCAAGTGAACAATGCCTTGTGGTGCCATCCCAAAGAAGTTCAAAACCACTCTCACAGACCTTTTCCTGGACTGTGCCCAGCTGGTGGAATGACCTCCCAATCTCAATTCGTACAGCTGAGTCTTTACTCATTTTCAAGAAACATCTAAAGACTTATCTTTTTCGCCAGCACTTAACCACTTTTCTTTCTTTTCATATAAAAAAAAAACTGTCTATGCATTCTGTACGAGGCTAACTGAGACTTGTCATGGCACTTGTATACTGTTGTTGTTTTCTTGTTGATCTGACTGTTTCTATTGTTCTCATTTGTAAGTCGCTTTGGATAAAAGCGTCTGCTAAATGATTAAATGTTATGTAAATTAAGAACATATGTGTTGCAATATGACCAAATACAGAAGTGATCATTGCACAAATTATTTAATTAATGCTGTTAATTCACAGTATACTGCAGAAGGCTAGTCTCTTGAAAACAACAAATATTATCCAGAATGCATTGTTTTCTAAAGTATTTTAGTTTTAATGAAAAAAAAGGTATGTTACTGTCAGAAGGTGGCTGTTTTTTAAGCATTTTTCAAAAAAAAAAAAAATGGATTTCATTTAAGAAAAAAAGAAAACCATCCTGCCTTGGTACATGATCACCAGCAGGTGGTATAAATACCACAATTGCTCTTATCGTACAGATAAGAGCAATACATCAATCAAATCTGTAAAGGGTCTAGTTTTTTTTTTTTTTTTGATACAGACATAATAAAAAAAACCTTTGTGCACTTATATAATAAAGATAACAAACAAGGTGCGCTGTCTTCAGCCTTTGTCTCTGCTGACCGTCATGTACAAACACGTCAATAAAATGAACTGTAACTCCGTGAATACTCAATGAAGAGACATGAGAGAGATATCTATAGAAAGCCTGACATATCTACTTTTAAACTAAACAAGTGCTGCCGAAAACAAATATTCTGAGATAAAGTAATCCATATGAAAACAACGCGATGTCTGTTTTTCATGTCTCCCTTCATTATATCTAATGTGACCACGCCGCGCTGAACGCGCTATTCAGATTCAAACTGAAGCGCGCGGCTTGAATAGGCCCACACAGAAGAAAAAGCAGCAAGACTGTTCTTCAAGTTTTTATTTTATTTTACTGTTTGCTTCGCGATGACCCCAAAAAGATGTGATGTGGTTGAGGATTTGAGAAATGGATTTCCTCAGAAAAAATAATGAAGCACTTTATTCAGCAGAGATCACAAACATGAGTAAGTCTCTTTTTATTTATTTGTACTAGTTTTCACATAACGTGTAAACATTTTACTAGTTAGACTTGTTCCAAATACTTTTTCCAAACTATAATTCCTGACTAAATGTATAATCAAGTGAAACATTATGAAGTTTCAATAACAATATACAATACTATACCATTCAAAAGCTTGATGTGAATAATATAAATTTAACAAATAGAGATAACTCTAACAAATGTAAAAACAATGCAGTTGCTTTCAAATTATTCCCCCTAAAAAACCCTGAAAAATATTCTCAGCTCTTTTCAACATTAATAATGATAAAAAAAAAATAATAATAATAATAATGATGATGATAACAATAAATTTGAGTTTTTTTTTTTTGGTAGAAAATAAGATTTAATAAACTAAAGAAACTAAAAAAAAAAAGCACAAATATCAGGGCATGACAAAACTTCTCCAGGCCCCAAAAATACCCTTAGACTCCAGAGGGTTAACAGTTTTGTCTTGTCAAAGAAAGAAATAAAGAAAGAAAGATTTAGACCATTAATACATTAATAAATAACACATTTTCAATTTCTGGTTAAATGTAATGATTCTACTAGATCTGTCAGTAAAACATCATTTTTTAAAAAGCATCCTCCTCTACATGGATATTAGATCTGCATTGTAGTAGATGTTAAAAGTCTCAGTTAACCACATTGCAGTAGTCTGGTGCAACCTTAATGTGTTTCATGATTTGCATTGTTACATTTTATGCATTCTCCTTTAATGTACTGAATGAACTATCATTGTCTATTCTAAGCCCCCTTCCTCAAATCTTGCCTTGGAGGTCCAATGCACTGCAGTGTTTAGCTCCAACCCTGATCAACCTCACCTGTCTGGGATTTTCTAAGGATCCCAAAGACATTCATTGGCATTGATTAGCATGCTCAGGTGTGTTTGATTAGGGTTAGAGCTAAACTCTGCAGGAAAGTGGATCTCGAGGTCCAGATTTGAGGATCCCTGGTGTATCGAATATACTTGGTAATCTAAAAAACTGACAAGTGACATTTTCATTCAGTACATCACAGGAGAATGCATAAAATGTAACAATGCAAATCATGTGTAACAAGGTTAAAAAGAGTACTTAATTTAAGTTTGATGTGTGTGAATTTCATAAAATAAGCAATTAGTTATATTCATTGTTGTTCGAAGGCTCCCCTCCTTTGGCTTTTAATGGTACTGCAGACAGTAGGCATTTCTAAATGTCAAGTATACTTCCTGGGCACTGGTCGTTCCAAATCACTTCCTTCAGATGCTAGGCGAGACTCCTCTTTAACATTCGGAGAACACGTAAATGGAACAGGCTAGCAAGTGCACATAATTGCATCATTTCGTCAGTGAAAAGGTCCATTTGAATAACGCTGTGAATGGTATCGTTAACCGACTTTGGACAACTTAACTAGTTATTTTTTAAAGAAATGCCGGTGACGCAACCAAGCTAACAATTGTTAAATGACATGTCCGGTTCAGTTAGCCATTTGTATTTGTATAATTTACAAAATCAATATGGTAATAATTTTAACTGGCATTTAAACGTTAAACTTTACTAATATTTACTATAGTTATAACAAATGTTTGGTAATGTAAATAAAAACTGTTAACGCTCCGACTCCGCTTTTTGAATTTTTGAACAAGATAGCAAAGCTGCGCTCATACGATTGTGGGTGGTTTAAGAGTGCGAAGGCTACACATATGCATCCTTTCCTGTGTATGGGATATTTTTCGAACGAAGGACTCAGTCCTTGGTTGAAATTCTGAGGATCCTTGACATTGGAACAGTTCCTTGACATTGAGAAACGACTAGTGTATTTTGTCGCTCTTCTCTTGCCGTACTCCAGCAGATTCTAGTGTCGCTGCTGTGGGTATGTATAATTTTTTTACGCTCTAACTCATTAAGAGATCAGTTGTAATAATTATATGTTTTAAGTGAATATTTTTGATGCAATTTATTTCATACATGTATTTGAACGTATATTTAATCCTTTTAATGCTTTAACACGATTGTTGAGGTTGTTATAATAAGTTACTGAATTTCCACATGCGTCACACAAGTGTGAACGAGTTCAATTCGAGTGGTTATTGTCTATGTCTAAACATTCTGACAATTATTTGTATTACGAGTTGAGCGAATGTGTGATTTCTATTTTTCTAGTCTTGAATCTCTGCAGTAATTTATATTCAGCCAAAGTGATTTGTGTCATTTTATTTCAAAAAAAAGTTTGTTGCTTCCGTGTTTATTTAGTTAAAAATGTTAACAATTGATGTTTTCCTGTTATCAAATTATTGTTCTGTATGAGTACACTGTATTAATTACAGGGATATTGTTTCAGTTTTCATGTATTCTGTTATATGTTTAATATGAATCATACGAGTTTGGTCGTACTACAGAAGATTTGAGTGTCGCTGCTGTGTTCTTGAATGTCTGCAGTAATTTATCTTCAGCCAAAGTGATTTGTGTCATTTTATTTCCAAAAAGGTAAAGGCAAGCACAAAGAAACCCACGTGTGAGTGTGTTTGTTCACATCCATTACACATATAACACACTAAGGTTGCAATATATATATATATATATATATATATATATATATATATGTGTGTGTGTGTGTGTGTGTGTGTGTGTGTGTGTGTGTGTGTGTGTGTGTGTGTGTGTGTGTGTGTGTGCATGCATTTATATCATTTATAAAGAGCATTTTTAAGCCAAGACAACCCAGGTGAGTAGGATTGAATAAATAGATAAAGATAAAGACATAATTAAACAAGCAAGCATGGTTAAAAAATATTGTTTCATTTTGTTGGTATACTAAAGATAGAGATAATTTTGGAATATTTTTAGATAACTTTTTAGAATGATTATGATATGAATGAATTAATTTTGAATGTTCTCCAAATATTCAGTGTTGGTTCTAGGGACATTAATGTCCAGTTTTCTTGAGGTTAGAGGAACGTTTTTAAAAGGTATGATGTTCCTCAAACTTTCTGTCGACTTAATTTTGATTTACAATTCAACATTCTAAGAACCTTGATTTGTAACATTCCAATAAGATAAAAATGTCAAATTTTCTAAATGTTAGTAGAATGTTATTTAAGTTTAGTGTGATGTTTCTGGAACATTCAATAATTCAACACCTGCTGTGAACAAGCAGTGAAAGAGTTACAAGAGCACAAACTACAACTTTCTTCAGCCACAGTCTGTCGTGAGGCCAACATGGAAGTGACTTAAGCCCTATTTGCACGGGATAAGTATTATCTAGGGAACATGTGATATTTTTTTTTTTTTTTTTTTTTGCGCTGTGTCATTTACATTTCACCAGGTTAAAATATTATCTCAAGCTTTATGCTATATTTATTTGTAATACATTAACCTCAAAACCTTTTCAGCTTTCTCTTTCTGCAAATTGTATGGTGTAGCGATATGACAGCACCCAAAATACTATCTAACACTACAACGCAGCTCCTTTCTTTGTGAAGGATGGATAAAAAGGTGCACAGGAAACAAAAAAAAATGCTCTTTGGAAACCTATGGGTGACCTCATGGACACTATGTCCATGTTTTTATACAGTCTATGGCTCTAACACGCAAAATATATTAGATGGTAATCAGTCTACAGAAGGATTATAAAACCCTGTTCTTCAACCCCGTTTCACCAACAATCATGACCAGTAACAGCACTACAAATGATCAGGATGAAACCAGTAAAGAGGTTTTTATGTGGTCAACGCCTTATATTTTAGCAGGAGCATGTAACACTTCACAGCATAAAGCAGAAGAAGAGTTTTAACAAGAAAATGGAGTGTCATCACATAGACAACATCAGAATAACATCAATAACATCAATATCAATATCAATATCAACATCAATAACATCTTATATATTGATCTGTTAAAATGCTTTAAACATGCTAAAGAAGTAGAACTTACACATTATAACAGGTTAGCCCAAATAAAGGTTTTCATCGTTTGATCTTCATCATGGTTTCATCTTTTATTTTTTCTGACTCTGGCCTTGTGTCCCTTCTGTTGCTGCTGGTTATCTTGTTAAAAAAGATATAAGATATGGCCATAAACTCAGTTTCCTCTCTAACGAGAGAGGTGAGAAAACAAGCCGTGTGCAAACTCATGGCAGCATCTCTCTCATGTTGACTGTGTGATCATGTGACCCTGTGATGGACAGACGAGTGCGTGACATCACAGACATGTTCTGACATCTGTAGGAAGACAGATTTCGATGATATTATTGCACCAAATACATACCATACATTCACATCAAATCACATTTTTTTTCTATGATTGAAGCTCTCAATCCAGGAAGTACGAGTCTTTGATGCTCACACGAACCAAAGATGTAGTTAACCCTCATGTGGTGTTCAAAACCCAATAACACCTGTGGTGTTCCCGGTCAAAAATGACCGGCCCATAAAAAAAAGCTTATAAATCACTCATTATACCATATTTTCACCCAATCTTGGATTCAATCTTTTTGTCAACTTGTTCTCTTTCAATTAGGACTGGTTTTATATTTCTGTTTGCATCTGATTAATCGTGGGCCTCATTTATCTGAGAGTAGGCATCTCATTTTTTGAGTAAAAAACAAATAATTTATGAGTAAATTTGGAAATATGAAAAAAAAATATGAAAAAAATGGCTACTGTTGATCACACTAGTCTACTCTAATGTTTCACCAGGAATTTTGTTTTGAAACTTTTGTTTTGTAAAAAATAATGCACAAAGTCACACTTGTGGTGTTCCCGGTCAAAAATGACCGGCCTATAAAAAATAGCTTAGAAATCACTCATTATACCATATTTTCACCCAATCTTGGATTCAATCTTTTTGTCAACTTGTTATCTTTCAATTAGGACTGGTTTTGCATTTAATTTTCAAACTATTTAATTTTAGGAGTCATTTATCCGAGCTTATGCACCTCAGTTTTTGAGTGAAAAAAGCATTATTTGTTAATAATTTTGTCAATATTGTGAAAAAGGTGAAAAAAAGTTTCATCTGTTGATCACACTAGCCTACTTTAATGTTTAACCAGGATTTTTTTTTTAAATGCTTTTATTTTGTACAAAATGGCACAAAGTCACACTTGTGATGTTCCCGGTCAAAAATGGCCGACCATTGAAAGTGAATGTAGAAGATTACAAAACACAGGGCTTGTATTTTGAAATGCTTTAATTTTTCAGAAAAGGGGTGCACAGTAACACTTGTGCTGTTCCATGACAATACTGACCATTGTGACATACAAAAAATAAACACATTAACGCTGTCATATAGAGAATACAAATCAAATACTGTTCATTTTCTTTCAGTTTTCCAAATTATGAACTAACCAAAATAAGAAACTGTGACGGTCTCTGTGTGAACTCATGCAAGTGACTAACAAAAGCATTTTTAAGGTAACTTGCAATTGGTCATTTTGTGTCACTTATGCACATGACTGACAACAGTTTAATGTATGTGCCTTGCAAATGTGCACTCTGCATTTGAAACAGACAGTGCCTGTTTTCACATCTTTTGGGGCACACAAAGTGCATCTCTTTCGTTTCTCTCCTTTGCCTGTGCCAGCTGAAGGACCTGGTTCTGGTGTTTGTATGTCTCTCACCAATGTAGCAGAGGGCAGTGCTCTGGGTATATCTTGGTGCCTCTGTATCAGGGGGCTCACCATGGATTTTCCCAGCTCTTCTAGGAACAGCCTCCTCCTGAAGGTTTTCCTTGTGTAATACTCAAAAAAGTTTGTGTGTTTTAACGTGTGTGTGTCTGGGTAGCGTGTGTATAAATGTATCGATACATGCACAGGTCCAAGGGCTCGATGTTTGCAAGCACATATGCACATATGTGTACCTGAAAATAATGAACATGCTCCTGAAAACTAAATTGTTCTGTTATTTTCAGTCTCTCCCATTCACTTTCAATGGTCGGCCATTGTGACCATTTTTGACCATGCCTACTCTCAGATAAATGAGGCCCACGATTAATCAGATGCAAACAGAAATATAAAACCAGTCCTAATTGAAAGAGAACAAGTTGACAAAAAGATTGAATCCAAGATTGGGTGAAAATATGGTATAATGAGTGATTTCTAAGCTATTTTTTATAGGCCGGTCATTTTTGACCGGGAACACCACAAGTGTGACTTTGTGCATTATTTTTTACAAAACAAAAGTTTCAAAACAAAATTCCTGGTGAAACATTAGAGTAGACTAGTGTGATCAACAGTAGCCATTTTTTTCATAATTTTTTTTCATATTTCCAAATTTACTCATAAATTATTTGTTTTTTACTCAAAAAACGAGATGCCTACTCTCAGATAAATGAGGCCCACGATTAATCAGATGCAAACAGAAATATAAAACCAGTCCTAATTGAAAGAGAACAAGTTGACAAAAAGATTGAATCCAAGATTGGGTGAAAATATGGTATAATGAGTGATTTATGAGCTATTTTTTATAGGCCGGTCATTTTTGACCGGGAACACCACAAGTGTAACAAGGTAACAAAACCCCCACAAAAAAAGTAAGAAAATTTCCCAATTTTTTTTTAATTGTAGTTATACCCTTTGGGAACAAAGTCACTAAGTTTCAGTCCAAAGCGATAACATTAACTATTATTTTCGGGAAAAAGAAAATCTTCTCCGGGTCAAATTGACCCGAACACCACATGAGGGTTAATGATGAAACATTTGTGTGACCCAAGAGTAGTGTAGCTGGAGTTTCTTCTGTAGAGGGCACTGAGAGCTGGATTGTTTCATTGATTCATTATAATCAGACTAGTGATGTGAGAAAGGAAGTTTTCTGAATTGAATCAGCTGAACTAATTGCTCTGAAAAATGATAGACTGGCTGCATCTAAAATAGTACAATACACTTTATTAAAAGGGCATCTTTTAATAAACTGAATAAGCAGAATATATAACACTTTGCATACAGTGAGATTTCACATGATGATATTATTTTTTAGATGCACTTTTTGTTTCTTCTGAATGAAGACTGTTTTATACCAATTCATATGGCATTTTCATGCTTTATCTCAAATAAAATTACTGCACATTTAAGGTTCATCGTCTGCAAGTCTCTCTGGGTAAAACCAATTGGTATATACATTTCTGTAAATCAAGACACTGCTGTCAATCATTCAGGGCTCCACCCACAGAGAGACGGATAAGGCAGCGTCCCAAACACTACGGCTTTTCATGCTGAAAATAAATGAATAACTTAATAAATTATATAGTTCAAATTCCTGGACAGTATAAAAAAGAATTTAATTATTTGATCTTGAGAAGTAAATTATATTGTCTGGACCATATACTTAGTGAACAGACATTTGATATTCTAGGTAATGAGTGAAAACACTTACCATTGTATTCTCATACACAGGTTCAGTCATCTCAATATCACAAGGTCTGGAATGATTCATCTTTGCCATCAAAGGAAAATAAAACAGAAAAAATAAACGGAATGGAAAAATAAAATAATAAAAAAAATGTATCAACATAAATAAATATTAGGTCATCTATAATAATAATAGTAATTACATTAGCATTCACATCAACAGATTATAACATCAACTTACCGTAACATTCTCATATAAAGGTTCAGTCGACTCAACATCAGATGCTGTACATATTTGATTATCAGGTCTGGAATGATTAATCTTCAACATTAAAGAAACAAAGAAAAAAATAGAGACAAAATAAATAAGTAATGATTATAAATTCACTATAAAGTCATAACTCTTAGTTATTGATGAGGCTGTTAATTACATAACTCATTTTTCTCACCTGAGTATCAGTTGTGTTTTTTCTCTTTTTCATCCTGCTGCTCCTTAAAAACAATGAATGTGTTATATAAAAGAGTAGAGAATTAATATGTTGTATTATAACAATATTGGACTCTGATGCATTTCTACTATGTGATAATATTTAAATCGTCAATATCAATGAAATGTTATTCCTAAAAAAAAAAAAAAAAATCTTCCAACAAAATTGATATTTACAAAAAGTTATCCTTACAGCTAAATGTTTCTTTTACTGAATGTAATACCTGTAAATTAAACACATATTACCAAATAAGCATTGTTATGATAACTGCAGCTCCACAAACCACACCGACAGATATGTACAGTATCATCAGACGTCCTGTAAAAGAGACAATAGAGTAACACATCTGAATATCAGATATTCTGTTTGAATCACTGATGCAGCGCAGAGTCACTGAATCACCTTCCCAGAGCTGACCAAACTGACTGTTGGACCCTGTGTTATTACTGCCAGGATCTGAAACAGAAAAACTTTAATATCATTAGCAACCACAACAAATTTGAAATCACAGTTGTTTTGACGATTTAATATCACAGTTATGGAATCTTTCTAACCAAGATGGCGCTGTGGATGGTGACTTCACAAGAGTGATCCTACATGCTTTGCTTGTTTTTCTTTATGTTCACTGGCATTTGTTTTGCTGAGCCTCTCATATACAGTACATAAACATATATAAAGGACATGAACAGCTGGACACAGACTGCAGTGTATTTGTAGTCTCAATTGACCTGGACAAACTAACTGAAGTCTCTGTGAAACCATGTGCAACCCCACCACCACTCTCAGAAAATTTAACTATGAAAAACTTTGATTTACAATTAAAATGAGACAGCTACAAAATTATGAAAAAAAAAAAAAAAAAAAAAACACATTATAAGAGAATAAACAGCAACTGGCTGAAGACCTGAACATTTTCTAGTGTAGGTATCATGAAACTGCACTGGGACACGAAGATTGAAGATCCAAACACAGTTTTTGATAAGGGGTCGTCCACAAACATAGTAAAAAAAAAACAGGCAAAAGTTAGGGAGGCTGACGTGAAACTGAAGTTTCAACACAGTGTCGAGATCCCAGAGCACAGATGTTTTGAAACACTGCTCCTAAGTGTGTTCCAAAACACCCATGTCACATGACTACGTTTCACAAGTGTTTCGAGAATGGAATACCTGCCGAATCTGCGTTTGATTGACATGGTCGGGAAGGCACACAGGAACAATAACTTAGAAAAGCAGTATCTATCATGACATAGACCGAGCACTGAATGAGTGAAAAACCAGGCTTTAAATAGGGTGAGACTGATTAGGTAGTGAAACAGCAGTAAACAATAAGTGATGATTCCAGGAAATGCAGTCTTTGATGGAATGGCAGAGGTTTGGGGTGGAGTTGCACCTGGTGGTTCTCAAGGGCACTCCAACTGGTGGGGTGGTGTTGGCCCAGTGGATAAGACACATGCCTTTGGTGTGAGAGACCTGGGTTCGAGACCACTTTGTGGAGTTTAGTTTATTCTTTAATATGAATATTCTAGACATCCTTCACCAAAAAAACTCTCTTTGTCAGCATCCCCCTGCAACTGGATCACAAACTTCCTTGCCAAATTACTTAAATCACTAAGAAAGCTCAGCAAAGGATCTTCTTTCTATGCCAACTATGGAAACATAATCTGCCCAACTGCTATGTAAATTCTACAGGGCCACCACTGAATCTATGCTGCGCTCATCAGTCACTTTCTGGTTCAGCTCTGATACCCAAACAGGACTCAAGATCTTTCCCCTTTATTCGCCGATGCTAAAGAGCCCTTTTGATCCGATCTATGTGCCCACATAATGCAACTGATTTCTCCCCTGCCCCACCTGAGGTCTGAGCATGCCACCTCATCAAAGAGTGGTTAGATTAGTGGAGCGCATCACTGGGACCAACCTTCCCTCCCTCCAGGACCTGTACATGTCCCAGTGCAGAAAATGGGCTGAAACCATTGCACACCCTGCGTAGAGTCTGTTCAGAATTCTGCCCGCTGGCAGGTGCTACAGACTGATCAAAACAAGAACTGCCAGACACCAGGACAGCTTTTTCCCGATAGCTACAAAGATTTGAAACACCATCCCATAATCCCAAATCATGTTTGACTTTTCTCACATTTACTATTACACTACCTGTATTTCCATATTTGTACAATATCATACCCAAGTATATTACCATTTCCTTGTTCAATATTTGCATTTAACTATTTGGACAATAACTGCACTATAATGTTAATTTGAATGTATAATGTTACTACTGCCACTTGTAAACATGTTGTTTAAATTGTATAAGTCTGTGTATGTGTATATAAATTCAAAAATTAATTGTACCTTCAGTTTTTAAAATAACAAATTAATCTGTACTCACAGGTGACATTGAGCTGAGCAGCAGGAGAGATGTAAGTGTGTCCATGTAGAGCACAGCTGTATCTGCCTGCATCCTCTCTTCTGACTGACTGCAGCAGGAGTTGATTGTTTCTGTCTCTTCTCTCAGTTAATCGCTGTGAGTTTCTGTACCAGATGAATGTTGCTCTGTCAGTCAGGGCGCAGCTGCTTTTACATGTCAGACTGACATTATGACCCTCTGTCACTCTCTCAGGAGCCTCCACCTGAAGATCTGAACACAACACACACATTATACTGCACAGAAGACTCCACCTCCTCCTGGCGACCAGGTGATGATGCTGACCCCAGAAAGAGTGAGGAGATCCTTCAGCAGGATCAATGCACGCAAAGCTTAGAGACTGTGCAGGAGAACTCACTGATGTCTTCACAGACATTTTCAATATCCCACTTAATTAGGCTGTTGTTCCCACATGTTTCAAAACTACCACCATCCTGCTTCAATGACTACCGTCCTGTTGCACTTACTCCCATCCAGAGGTGGAGAGTCCAGGGGTCAGAAAGTAAAAGTCCTGCCACATTTTTGCTCCACCCATGAACTCAGCAGCTGATTTCACCAGAGGAAACAAGTCATTCCTTCCAAGTCACAAACTAGTCTCAACTCAAATCCCAAGTCCTCAAAGAGTTAAAGTCAATGAGATAATTAAGAGACTAATTAAATGATGATTGTGCATTGGTGATGAACACCTGCTGTTATTGTGCGTTACAGAGGATCAGATAATGATGTTTTATTGGTTAAAATTATGCCACCATCATTGAGATCAGTGTTTGCTTCAGTTGGGCTCTTGACCTTTGGTTTCTTATGTTAGATATTTCTCTGTAAAAGTACATGTGCTGTTATAAAACAGTGCGATCTGTGCTTTGCAGAAAACCGTTACTAGCTCCTTTTACATGATGAAATAATTATTAGGCATCAGCCTGTTTATTTCCAAAACAATTTTATGTATTTAGTATTAACAAGTGTTCAGTTTTTAAATAACCTACCTTGTGGAACCGTTGGTTTAATCACTATAATGTATACATTTCCTAATGTATGTAATAAATATACATTTTTTCGAAATCTTTTCCTAATAAGACGCACAGACATCATGACCCAGCATATGAATCTCAACAATGGTGACAATCAACAAAACACTTCAAGTTGAAGTGCATGCTGGGTAACACCATAGTAAAAACTCTGATTATGCACTGTAGCATGAATAATTATTGTAACCACTGTTGAGGATCATATGATAAGTGCTCATGTCTAAAATCCCGAGCCTGTACAATTTTTTCCCCCAATATTTAAGCATTACAATAATATTTGTTTAATAGGACTTTTTTGTAGTTCAGTAATTGCTAAACATAATTTAACAAACCCAAGAGAGACACCTTCATGAAGTTAATTAAAATGTTTTGGATAAAAAAAGGGCAATTAAATTTTCTACTTCAAGCTTTTAATTCAGCAATGTGTTAATGTTTATTACGTAACACAACAGCAAGTGTTTAAAAGCAAATTACTTTGAATTATTAAAAGGGTCAAGAGCCCAACTAAAGCAAACACTGATCTCCATGATGGTGGATTCACCACGATTATGGTGACAAAGTTTTTTTTTTTTTTTTTTTTTTCTTCCAGTTGATTTCATCCAAGGCTGTGCTTAAAGTCAATTGTAGTTCTTGTGTTTCTCTTTTCTTCAGTGATGTTGATTGTTAACAGCAGGTGTTCATCTCTAATGCAGAATTATCATTTAATTAGTCACTTAATTATCTCATTGACTTTAACTCTTTGAGGACTTGGGATTTGACTCAAGACTTGTTTGTGACTTGAAAGGAATGACTTGATTCCTCCTCTGGTGAAATCAGCTGCTGGGTTCATGGGTGGAACAAAAATATGGCAGGACTTTTACTTTCTGACCCCTGGACTCTCCACCTCTGCTCCCATCCTCATGAAGTGCTTTGAATGGCTAGTCATGCACCACATCAAGTCTTTCCTGCCCCCTCCCTCTCTCCCTGCCTGGACCCCTTCCAGTTTGCATATTGGTCCAACCGGTCGACTGATGATGCCCCAGGCACCACTTAACTATGACCCCCCACCACCCACCCACCAGATCCCACATTCTCAGGTCCTTCCACCCCCCCCCCCCACTAACATATGATGACATGCACCAGTCACTTTGTGTAGCATTGTTCTGCTCACTACCTCATTCACCATGTAACTGATGTCATTCTACTACCTCAGCAGTCAGTTTAAATAACATAACTTCTCCTGAGCCCTTTGTCACTTTAATCAGACTGAATAAGCTTTTTTGCACTAAAAATATTTTATCTGCACTGTTGTTCACTTCACTGATTTGCACTCTATCTGCCATGTGCCTTGCGCTGCTTTATTTAACTTTATTTTAACTTTATTATATGTCTTTTTTTTGTATATTATATTATATATTTGATCTAAATTTTTAGGCTCTACTGTTAGTTTTATCTGTATGCACCGGGGGTCTGAGATTCTCTTTATGTATGTACTGTACGTGGTAAGAATTGACAATAAAGCAGAATTGACTTGACTTGACTTGATTATATCTAGTGTTGCAGTCATAGACTGATTATTATTCAACGTAATGCACAGAAGAAGAGCTCAGTCTCATGAAAGTCACCTGTGACAGTAAGAGTCACTCCTGGATAACCAGTCCATTTTCCATCAGATTTATCAGTTGTGAATCTGAAACAGTACATGTGTTGGTCGTTCTGTGTCACATGACTCAGTCTGATGGCGCAGTTCTGCTGTTTGTCTCCCAGATACTGAAGCCTCTGACTGTATTCAGGATCCTCAGACAGATCTGGATTCTCTTCACCCTTTACTTGGTTTTTGGTCCAGAACACTTTCTCAATCTTAAATCCAGTAGGGTATGTATAAGTGCAGTTCATTATCACTGATGAGTTCTTTAGTGCACAGATGTGTGAAGGACTGTAACTCACACCCCAATCAGCACTAGAAACCCCTGAAACACAGAATTCATATTGAACAAAAAGATGTCCACTTAAGAAAAAAAAAAACTAAAAAAAAAACTAAATAAATAAATACAAATATATAAATAAATAAATAATGCAAAACCTCTTGAGTGTTCTGAAGTGTTGCAGTCACTTACAGTGTATTATGAGGATAAAGATCACAGGAAGAGGAAGAGGAGGAGCCATTCTGACTGACATCATCATAGCAGCACCTAGAGCAAATGTAGATTTATTCCTGTAAAGAGTGTTTTAAACTCTCACTGTAACTTTAGTAAACATGTATACACTATTAACAATGTATTGTATTTTTACAGAAAACTCCTGGCAATGGATTGCCATGAATTTACAGCAAACAATATATAAGAAATATACTGTTAATTTAATGCAATAAAATTTTGTGTTTATACAACAGTGTCGCTGTGATTACAGTCGCATTAATACAATAACATGTTGTATGTTGTATTGTTGTCGTACAATCCTCAACAGTGGTGACAATCCCGAAAATAAAAATAGCAGCAATGCATGCTGGGAGCCATGAACATGTTTTGTACGCTGGCATGAAACATGTCACCATTGTTGTGTTTAATACGCCAAATGTTGATGTCTGTGAGTGTACAAATAATCTAAAAACATGTTATTAATAAAAAGTTAGCAAAAACAATATTTGTTCACTGTTAAACATCAGTGTACGAACCACAAAAGTGTTTCAAATAATTTTTTTTAATGTCAGTTGGGTCATTTAAACCATTTTAGTGCAGACAGTTGGTTGTTATTAAAACAGACTTAGTGATCTGCTTTATATATGCAGAAATAAGTATTGCAGCAAAAGTTAAGGGTCTAGAGCACAACTGAAGCAAACCCTGATCTCTATGATGGTAATCTCAAAAAAACATTTTAATTAAGACATCAACATCTTAACCTCTGTGAATTCTCAATAAGAGCTTCTGTAGATGCATGACAGAAATAAAATCATTCTGGTTAGTATTACTACAAGTGAAGCTGGTGATGCTGTTTGTGGAGTTGTTCATTCAGATCTTGAGAGATTTAAAGTCTTGTATCTTCAGTTCACCTAAGACTGTGGCTGAAGAAAGTTGTAGTTTGTGTTCTTATTTCTCTTTCTTTCTTGCTTGATCACAGCAGGTGTTTGAATGACTGAGAGAATGTTGCAGGAACATTTTACTAACCTTAAAATAAAATTATACTAATATGGAAACTGGACCTTTTTATGTTCTTGGAATGTTACAAATCAACGTTCCTAGAATTTTGAATTTTTAAATCAAAATTAAGTTGAAAGTATGTTTGAGAAACATCATACCAATATGAAAGTACCAGTTTTAATGCTATTGTTTATGGTGTCTGTAAAATAATGCTTCTACAGTGTAGTTACAATAATATTACAGGACTGCCCATCAATTTCCCATCATGCATTTGCATTTACAATAAAAACCATGAATACAGTGTACTGTTGTAAAATGTATTGTAAAATGACATCAATTGCTAACAGTGTATATTACACTGTAAAAAAGGCAGCTGTGGTTGCCAGAATTATACTGTAAGAAATACAGTAACATAGTTTTAGGTTTAGCGGTTGAACCTTAAATTTAGAGCTTCATACTGTAATTTTGCTGATATAATGTTCATATACCAACTTAATGATTTACTGAAAACTGTTTGTACCTTTGCAATACACTGGTAACCACCAAAAGCAAGCAGGTGGGGATAAGAAAGTCACGTGATGAAAGAAAACCCATCACAAGCAGCTATTAAATAATAAAAAACATAGAAGGTGCACAGTGACACAAGCACTAAACACTATCATGGTGAGACTCATTAAATTGAAATATGCAATAAACATTAATGTAACAGATAAGAAAAAAAATAAGAAGAAACATAGTTATTTCAAAGAAAAAACATAAAATTAAAACTAAATTTGAAATGCAACCCAGGGAATTCTGTGAATGTCAGTTTATGTTGTTTTTTTTCCCTGTAAATTGTAAACATTTAACAGATTTGATTCATTCATATCAACTCATTTTTTTTTACAGTGACTGTTTAGATGCCAATGTTTATTGAGGCTAATTATTGGCTGAACTGGTTCCTGTGAGGTTCCTCTTTCTACAAATTGAGCTCCATCTCATAAAAGCTGCTGATAAAGATCATCGTGTTGCTTAAAACTACAGAAGAAACCCAGTAGTGACACTAAAATCTAAAACACAACATATACTGGTCTTTCAACGGGCTTACATATTAAAAACCACATCTAATCAACACATAAAGATTTTAACAGGTTTATCCACAAATATATTCATTCACTCAGCTGGATTTTCTAGACGAGAAAAAAACAATATATTGTCTTGCTTTCAGAAAAAAAGAAGTCAAAATTAAGTGAGTTTTTGCATGAAACAAGCAGAATAATCTGCCAATAGGGTAAACTAAATAATCTTGTCTTCTGTTTGAAATGACATTATTTAGTTTACTCCATTGGCAGAATATTCTGCTCGTTTCAAGCAAAAACTCACTTAATTTTTACTTCTTTTTCTTTTCTGAAAGCAAGAAAATACTTTTTACTTGTCTAGAAAATTGTTCTTAATTTAAGATTTTTTTGTAAATATTTTTTTGGCAGGAAGCAAGACAGAAAATCTAGTGTGAGACAGTGTGATTGCTACCAACATATAAAACCACTTCTGAACCTTTAGTTACTGAGAACTTCCACTTGTGACAACTAGCCCCTGTCCAGGTCAAACACACGCAAGATATTTGAAAATAATCCGTCTACAGAATGATAATAAAATCCTGTTCTTACCTGTTTTACCAAAACTCATGACCAGTAACAGCACTACAAATGATCAGGATGAAACCAGTAAAGAGGTTTTTATGTGGTCAACGCCTTATATTTTAGCAGGAGGATGTAACACTTCACAGCATAAAGCAGAAGAAGAGTTTTAACAAGAAAACTGAGTGTCATCACACAGACAACATCAGAATAACATTAAGAAGTCACATTTCCACTGAAAGAAACTTTAAATCAGTGTTTAAAGATGATCAATCTTATATTTATATTGATCTGTTTCTGAAAGTCATTGCTTGATTTTTCATTTGATAAGCTTTGGATAATTTAGTAAAAATGCTTTAAGCATGCTAAAGCAGTGACCTTAAAAATTATTTAAAGATCTAACATTTGCTCCCAATGAAAGGTTTTCATCGTTTGATCTTCATTATGGTTTCATCTTTTATTTATTTTTTTCTGACTCTGGAATTGTTTCTCTTCTGTTGCTGCTGGTTATCTTGTGAAACAAGATATAAGATATGGCCATAAACACAGTTTCCTCTGTAGCGAGAGAGGTGAGAAAACAAGTTTCTCTGACTGAAGCTCGCAATCCAGGAAGTATGACCCTTTGATGCTCACACCAAAGATGTAGTTGATGTTGAAACATTTGTGTGACCCAAGAGTAGTGTAGCTGAAGTTTCTTCTGTAGAGGTCACTAAGCTAAGCTGAAAAAGGAAGTTTTCTGAATTTAATCAGCTGAACTAATTGCTCTGTAAAATGATACACTGGCTGCTTCTGGAGCCAGAAAGTAAAAGTCCTGCCATATGTTTATTCCACCCATGAACTCAGCAGCTGATTTCACCAGAGGAGGATCCAAGTCATTCCTTTCAAGTCACAAATGAGTCTCAAGTCAAATCCCAAGGCCTCAAAGAGTTAAATTTAATGAGATAATTAAGTAACTAATTAAATGTTGATTGTGCATTAATGATTTACACCTGCTATTATTGAGAATTACAGAGGATCAAATGCTGATGTTTTATTGGTTAAAATGACACCACCATCATGGAGATCAGTGTTTGGATTAGTTGTGCTCTTGACCCTTGAGTGGCTGTGCTAGATCTCTCTCTGTATCTGTTTACAGAGAATAGATTTTAAATCTGTGTAACACATACAAAAATTTGAGCTCACAATGGTGACAATCAACAAAATGCTTCATATTGCAATACATGAAAAACTCCCATAATGCACTGCAGTGTGTATAATTATTTGTCCCCACTGTTGAAGACCATATGAGAAATGATCATGACTAATGCATAATTTGAAACAGTTTTTCTTTTTCTCTTAATATTGAAGAATCATGGTGGAAATGTATAATAAGATATCCCTGTGTTTTTTTTTTTTTTTTTTTTTTTTTTTTTTTTTTTAAGAAAATTGCATTTGAATCAAGATCAAAAAGGCATTAAAAGCATAAGTTGCTTTCTAGTTTGCTTCTGCATTGCACAAACATATTTGCTTAGAGATAAACTGATCAAAACTGTTGAAATCCAAGGCTGTGCTTAAAGTCAGTTATAGCTCTTGTGTTTCTCTTTTCTTCATTGTTGTTGATTGTTAACAGCAGGTGTTCGTCACTAATACACAGTCTTCATTTAATTAGTCACTTTATGATCTCATTAACGTTAACTCTTTGAGGACTTGTTGGTGTCTTGAAAGGAATGACTCGGTTCCTCCTCTGATGAAATCAGCTGCTGAGTTCATGGGTGGAATAAACATATGGCAGGACTTTTACTTTCTGGCTCCTGGAATGTCCACCTCTGGAAGAATGGCATCTACGCTAATATTTGTCTGTTTCTCTCTTATTCCAAAGTTACCGTCGCCACCAGATCCAGTCTGTATCCAGATCAGAGGGTCACTGCAGTCACCCAGATCCAGTACGTATCCAGACCAGATGGTGGATCAGCACCTAGAAAGGACCTCTACTGTCCTGAAAGACAGCGGAGACCAGGACAACTAGAGCCCCAGATACAGATCCCCTGTAAAGACCTTGTCTCAGAGGACCACCAGGACAAGACCACAGGAAAGAGTTGATTCTTCTGCACAATCTGACTTTGGTTTAAAGTATGCCACCATCATGGAGATGAGTGTTTGCTTTGGTTGGGTTCTTTAGCCTTTTAATAATTCAAAGTAATTTGCTATTAAACGCTAGTGGTTGTGTTAATTAGTAAACATTAACACATTGCTTAATTAAAAGCTTTAAATTGCTGTCTTTTTCTTCTAAAATATTGAAAAGAACATCATGAAGGGGCACTCTGTGGTTTGTTGTTAGTTGGGCTCTTGACCCTTTTAAACGTTCAAAGTAACATGTCTCTAAACACTTGCGGTTGTGTTAATAAACATAAACACATTGCTGAATAAAAAGCTTGAAGTAGTAACTTAAACCGCTATTTCTTTCTTCTAAAGCAACATCATGAAGTTATCTCTTTGGTATGTTAAATAACGTTCCGCTATTACTGAACTACAAAAAAAAAAAAAAAAAAAAATCATATTAAACAAATATTATTATAACATTGGGGGAAAAATGCTCAGGTTTTAGACATGAGCACTTCTTATGTGATCCTCTACAGTGGTGACAATAATTGTTCATGCTACAGTGCATGATGGGAGTTTTACTTTGTTGTTACCCAGCATGGGTGGAACACAAATATGGAAGGAATTTTACTTTCTGACCCCTGGACTTTACACCTCTGTCTGTAATATATCTGCTTGTTTTACACTAGTTGGCCATCAGGTGGTGTTGTGAGCAAATGAAGTTTCCAGAAATTAACCCTTTTCAGAAACAGAGAATCAGAATCAGAAAGAGTTTTATTGCCAAGTATGCTTGCGCATACAAGGAATTTGTTTTAGTGACATAAGCTTCCAACACACCAACACAACACAGAGACACCAACACACAGACAAAAAATAAAAAAATAAAAATTGTAGCCAAATAAATAAGTGTATAAACAATTGTGCTATAAATGATAATGCAATAGGATTGAATAAGATGCAGGGATGTACTATATTGCACACGCTGCGTAGAGCTTATACAAACTTCTGCCCTCTGGCCGGAACTACAGACTGATCAAAACAAGAACTGCAGTGCAGTGCCTGTATGTGTAGATGTGCACTGTTGGTACACTTTAAACCAAATTGCTTCTACGCTCAGATTCTTGGCAAATAAAGGTAATTCTCTCACTTTCATCATTAACTCACAAATGACATTCAAAGACACAGAGGCAGAGTATTTATCTCCATGTTTATTGATGGACTTGCACTTGTATTCTCCACTGTGATCAGAGCTGATCTTTGAGATGTTGTAGATTCTTCCGGATCCTACAAACATTCCTCCTTTAAACCAGCTGATTTCTGCAGGAGGGTTTGAATCACTGCTGTAGTTCAGAGTCAGTGAATCTCCCTCCACTATTACAGATGGACTGATGAAGACTGAGATGTTATTTGGTGGGTTTAAAGATGCAGAAATAAACTCAACAAGTTTTTAAGAACTAATGAATCTGTACTCACAGGTGACAGTGAGCTGAGCAGCAGGAGAGATGTAAGTGTGTCCATGTAGAGCACAGCTGTATCTGCCTGCATCCTCTCTTCTGACTGACTGCAGCAGGAGTTGATTGTTTCTGTCTCTTCTCTCAGTTAATGGCTGTGAGTTTCTGTACCAGATGAATGTTGCTCTGTCAGTCAGAGCGCAGCTGCTTTTACATGTCAGACGGACATTATGACCCTCTGTCACTCTCTCAGGAGCCTAAATAAATAATGTAAAATTTCTTGAGTTTTTCTGAAGTGTTGCAGTCATTTACAGTGAATCATGCGGAGAAAGATCACATGAAGAGGAAGAGGAGGAACCTTTCTGACTGACACTATCATAGCAATACCTAGAGTAGTTATATTCCTGTGTTTTAAACTCTCGCTGTAATTTCAGTCAACATGTAGATATTAAAGTTTTTTGACTGTTTAGATGTGTGTTTATTGAGGCTAATTTTTGGCTCAACTGATTTCTATGAGGTTCCTCTTTCTAGCCAGTGCAAATCGAGCTCCATCTCATAAAAGCTGCTGATAGAGATCATCTTGTTGCTAAAAAACCAACATCCAATCACCACTTAAAGATTTTAAAAGGTTTGTCCACAAATATATTTATTCACTCCTCTGAGTAAAATATTTAAATCATCAGCCTCATTTTATCTAGGTAAAAACAGTACAGCTTACACAACATATGAAAGTTAAACTAGGGAAATAGGTGGTTTCTGCTAACATATAAAACCACTTCTGAACCTATAGTTACTGAGAACTTACTCTTGTTACAACTAGCCCCTGTCCAGCTCAAACACACGCAAGATATTTGAAGATAATCAGTCTACAGAATGATTATAAAACCCTATTCTTACCCGTTTCACCAAAACTCATGACGAGTAACTGCACTACAAATGATCAGGATGAAACCAATAATGTTTTTTGTGTGTGTGTGTGTGTGTGTGTGTGTGTAGGTTGCCCTATACTTTAGCAAGAGGATAAAACACTTCACAGTATAAAGCAGAAGAATTAACAAGAAAACTGAGTGGCATCACACAGACGACATCCGAATAACATCAAGAAGTTTCAACTAAGAGAAGCTTTAAACTAAGATAAGTTAAAAGAAGTTAACGTTTCAACTAAGAGAAGCTTTTCAATTAGAGAAAAGCTTTAAGTCTTTAAAGATGATCATCCTGTTTTCAATCTTATATGTATATTATTATGTTCCTGGAAAACTAAGAAAATGATTGCTTGATTTTTCATTTGATAAGCTTTGGATAATAATAAAACATTATTTAAACATGCTAATGAAGTATTTTTAGAGCTAACACGTTGCTCCCAGTAAAAGTTTTTCATCGTTTGATCTTCATCATGGTTTCATCTTTTATTTTGTCTGACTCTGGACATTTGTCTCTTCTATTGCTGCTGGTTATCTTGTGAAACAACACTGTAAAAAGTGTTTCCCTATATTCATTCAGTAAAATTGTGTCAAAAATTTACAAGCAATATTATTAATTAAATTTAACACATTTTAATTAAGTAGAAATAATCATTAAAAATGAGTAGAACAACATCAAAAAATTAAGTAAAATTTACATAAAAAATATTGATTTCATTGGACAAAAAACAAACAAACAAAAAACACTATGCTAAATAAAACTATGTTATGCATGCCAGGCCAGTAGTTGGCGATCATGAAACATTATATGCATGCACATGACATCAGCCTTTTTACAAATTAACATTTTTGTGGGTTACATAGATATGATACAGGCATCATGTTTAAAGGCTGTGTCTTAAGGCCCCCCAAACAGAGTTATTGAAGACACCTAAAGTTCCCAAACAGAATCAAAGGGTAAAGTGTTGGTTACCATTACAGTGGTCAGTGTTTGCTTTAGTTGTGCTCTTGACCCTTGATATTTTAATATTACATTTTGCATTGCTGTTGTAACTCAGTTATAACAGCTAGACAAACTAAGAATAAAGATGATCAGGTAGTGCTGGTCATGCTATTACATAATCTTTGTTCATCCTGAATATCTGAACTAATTCAGAGTCTGATCTCTGAGAAAAAATAACACTCATTATGGCAGCCCTGTGATTCAACAAAAAAGTGGAAATTTCAGTGTAAACTAGAGTTTGAGAATTCTGTTTAAAACAGAGAAAGGGGAACTTTATTCTGACAACACAGTCACATCAAGAACCAGCGTATGAATCTCAAGAATGCTGACAAACAGCATATTCAGACGAACTGTAAGAATCACAAAACAAGCTACTATAGAATTGTTGCTCATTATTTATTCATGCCGCAAAGCATGATGGGAGCCATAAAATGAGTTTTGATTGGTGGCACCCAGAATGCAGTGCAACATGCTTTTTGATGGTCACAATTGTTGAGGTGCTCAGGCTGATTCTTGATGTCTGTGTGTCTAAATGAAAACACTTTTCTTTTTTAACAAGTTTTTGATCAGAGGTGCTTCTAAGAATTTCTCTGATAATGCTGAAAACACCAGAGTTTATATTGTTCAATCACAGGACACATGTTATTGATAAGACACACCCAACTCAGACCAAATGATGATGTAAAAACAAATAACACCACCTGGTCGCATTTCCTTCTTGGCTTATCTAGCTGCAGTATCACAACTAGCAACCAAAAAAAATCTGTTTAAATTTTTAAGGGTCAAGAGTCCAACTAAAGCAAACACTGACCACTACAATGGTAAGCAAATTATTATTATTTTTTTCATTCAGTGATTCGGTTTGTGAACTTTAGGTGCTTTCAATAACTGTTTTGGGGGCATTACAACCTTTTGAACATGATGCCTTTATCATATCTATGTTAGCAATAAAAATGTGAATTTGTAAAAAGGCTGATGTCATGTGCATGCATATAATGTTTTCGAAGGGTGTTTCATGATCGCCAACTACTGGCCTGGCATGCATAACATAGTATTCTTTAGCATAGTGTTTTTTTTGTTTGTTTGTTTTTTGTCCAATGAAATCAATATTTTTATGTAAATTTTACTTAATTTTTTCATGTTATTCTACTCATTTTTAATGATTATTTCTACTTAATTAAAATGTTTTAAATTTAATTAGTAATATTGCTTGTAAAATTTTGACACAATTTTACTGAATAAATATAGGGAAACACTTTTTACAGTGTATAAGATATGGCCATAAACACAGTTTCCTCCCCACATAGCAACATTGTGTCGGCCCAGATCCGGCCCACATCTGGCACCCGTGGAAAGATGATCTGGCCCACATGCAGCGTGGAATGATGGCACTTGGGCGGACCACTCCTGTTTGCCAGATTTGAGCCACAAGCAAGCCATAGCAATGCCACATGTCAGCCAAGAGTAAAGAAATTTACCAGAACTGGACCTTAGCTGAGCCACAAAATCTGTGTATATTAAATATAAATTAATTTCAGCCTTAATAAGCTCGTTAACAAGCAGAATCACTGAAGGAAAGAAGAGAACAGAAAAAGAGATGAGCAGAAATACAAGAACTACAACTGACTTCAGGCAAAACCTTAGATGAAATCAATTGAAGATAAAAGAAGACATTAAATCTCTGAAGATCTCAGCAGAGGAGGATTAAACAACTCCACAAACTCCATTACCAGCTTCACTTATTACTAACCAGACTGACTTTATTTCTGTTAGACATCTACAAAAGTTTTTTTTGAGAATTAAAAGAGGTTAAACTCTAATGTGTGTCACCATAACAGTGATTAGTGTTTCCATTAGTTGTGCTCTTAACTCTTATTCTGTATTTTTTTGGCTGATGTGACGTGTGTTTGTTAAACACATTTGCAGCATCAAAGAAAGCTACATAGAATAGAGGTCAGGTGATGGTGGTTATATAAACAGGCTGATTTGCATTTTTAAAAAACAATCTAACAATTGTTTCATTAATATATTCACATCACAAGCTGTGTGTTTAAGCAGCATGAGATCCAGCAATATTGCAACAATCAGAAGATTTTAACGAGCATGAAAAAGTCAATCAATGATGACACATACAGACATCAACAGTCAGCACATGAATCTCAACAATGGTGACAATCAAATGTACCTTGCTGTAATGCTTGCTGGGCACTAGCATAGGACAAAACTCCCAGCATGTATTGCAACATGAATAAATTATGCAGCTGATTTGTCCTATTATTTTGTTTAATTCTACATATTTGCTTATATTTTTTGCTTTTGTTTTTGTTGTGACTTAGCAGCTTTTCAGTGAAGTACTAAACTGATCAGTTTATCTAAATATTTTTGATTGGCACCATTATTGAGATTTATGTGCTGATTTTTTATATCTTTGTGTGTCAGCACAGTTTAGGTTTTTTGAGCTCCTGTTTGTTAAAATATTTTAACTGATTGTTATTATACTGCTGAATCTCGTGTGGCAGAAACATAGGGTTTGTAATATAAATGTATCATTGGAACAACCTAATCGTTAGTTAAAAAAAAACAAAAAAACATCAATGAACAAGTGTACTTCGTTATAATTACAAAATCATCAACAGATGACAGATGTCACTTGATATCATGTCACGCCAGCTTTCTTTGACGCTGCAAAAGTGTTGAACAAGCACACTATCACAGCAGCCAAAAAAAAGACGAAATATATAATAAGAGTTAAGAGCCCAACTAATGAAAACACTAATCACTGTTATGGTGAAACACCTTAGAGTTAAACCTCTGTTAATTCTCAAAAAAAAAAAAAAAACTTTTGTAGATGTCTAAAAGAAATAAAGTCAATCTGGTTAGTAATAAGAGAAGCTGAGAAAGCTGTTTGTGGAGTTGTTTAATCCTCCTCTGCTGAGATCTTGAGAGATCCAAACCCACACAGCAAAAGGATCCGCCGCGGAGGTATCGCGGCTTCCGGAATGGACCCGCGAAACAGACCCGTATCGGCGTCCACTTGCGCGCAATGACGGATCCGAAACGAAGGCGGATCGCGGACCCGCCGTCCGTTTTGGACCCGCACATTGAAACATATATCCGCCACGGACTCCTAAAAATACTGTCTCATCTGGCCAAGTAACCATGTTAGAGATCAGTGTTTGCTTTAGTTGGGCTCTTGACCCTTGATTTCTGTCTTAGTCTTTTCTCTGGCTGTTATAACCATGTGTTTCTGAAACACATTTGTTGTAACTCAAAAGCCCAGAAGAAATAAGTGTTAACCTGTACCTAGGTGTAGGTTGTTATACTTTATATCGGTGATGAAAATTATTCATTATTGATGAAGTAGGTGTTGTGTAATTAGTAGAAGTGGTTCTAGTAAAAATGACACTGAGAGCCAGTGAATCTGTGATAATTAGCTAATATAAAAATGACTTTCTAAACAAATTGTACACGTACATTTTTTTTTTCTATGCCAGTAATTGGTCAAACACAGACATCAATAATCAGAATATGAACCTCTACAATGGTGATGAAAAAAACATGCTGCTGGGTATTGTAGAACAAAACTCCTCCATGGCTCCCAGCATGCTCTGCAAAAAATTTTTATGGTCACCATTGTAGAGGTTCATATTCTGATTATTGATGTCTTTGTGTGACTGTGTGACACCGTGGAAGTCCAATCTGTTTGAAAAATTGTTCAGATTAACTGATTATCCCAGAAGCACTGGCTCTTAGAATCACTGTTACTATAATCAATCAAATTACACAATACTTAATTCATCAGAGGGTAGACTCTGTACAGTTCAATAATTGTAATAATAATGAATAATTATCATCACCGACATAAAGTATAACAACCTATTTCTTCTTGGCTTTTGAGTTACAACAAATGTGTTTTAAAAACACACTGGTATGTGGGTCTGTGGGGCCATGTGGGTCTCTAACGAGAGAGGTGAGAAAACAAGCTCACAGCAGAATCTCTATAGTGTTGACTGTGTGATCACGTGACCCTCATGATGGACAGATGAGTGCTTGACATCACAGACATTTTCTGACAACGTTTCTCAATCCAGGAACTACGAGCCTTTGATGCTCACACACACCAAAATATGTAGTTGATGATGAAACATTTGTGTGACCCTCACATGGAATTGATGTTGATACACTGTAAAAAGTGTTTCCCTATATGTATTCAGTAAAATTGTGTCAAAATTTTACAAGCAATATTATTAATTAAATTTTAAACATTTTAATCAAGTAGAAATAATCATTAAAAATGAGTAGAATAACATGAAAAAATTAAGTAAAATTTACATAAAAATATTGATTTCATTGGACAAAAAAACAAACAGACAAAAAAACACTATGCTAAAGAATACTATGTTATGCATGCCAGGCCAGTAGTTGGCGATCATGAAACACCCTTCGAAAACATTATATGCATGCACATGACATCAGCCTTTTTACAAATTCACATTTTTGTTGCTTACATAGATATGATACAGGCATCATGTTCAAAAGGCTGTGTCTTAAGGCCCCCAAAACAGAGTTATTGAAGACACCTAAAGTTCCCAAACAGAATCAAAGGGTAAAGTGTTGGTTACCATTACAGTGGTCAGTGTTTGCTTTAGTTGTGCTCTTGATCCTTGACGTTTTAATATTGCATTTTGCATTGCTGTTGTAACTCAGTTATAACAGCTAGACAAACTAAGAATAAAGTTGATCAGGTAGTGTTGGTCATGCTATTACATAATCTTTGTTCTTCCTGAATATCTGAACTCATTCAGAGTCTGATCTCTGAGACAAGATAACATTCATTATGGCAGCCCTGTGATTAAGCAAAAAAAGAAGAAAAAAAACATGCTTTTTGATGGTCACCATTGTTGAGGTTCTCAGGCTGATTCTTGATGTCTGTGTGTCTAAATGAAAACACTTTTCTTTGTTTAACAAGGTTTTGAGCAGAGTAGAGTTGTGACGTTCGTGAACGAACTGATTCTTTTGAACGGCTCATAAACATGAACGATGGGAGCCGAGTCGCGACTGGAGAGGAGCCGTTCTTTCTATCGTTCTTTTTTCCTATGCGTGTTCATACAAATGAGCTCCGCCAGGAGACAGAACAGTTATAGGGGGAGGGGCGCACCCAGCGCAGGCCAACCCTTTATAGCGTGATGATATTAGTTATTAGTTGTGCATGCATTTACATTGCATTTTGTGTTCATTTAAAACTTATTTTAAAATCATTAAAAATGTTCTTTTGTGATACTGTACTTGTATAGAAATGTTTCACTAAAAGCTGTTTTCCACAGACATTCATTGCAGCCCACTTTGTTATTGTTCATTGACTTGAAGGGGCTGATGTCCTATTTGCAAAGTTTACAGTAGTAATAGTATGTAGTATGTAGACATTTCCATTTTATTTATTCTAATTTTATCTACTTAAAAAAAAAATTAGTTTTCTATCAAAATGTTCTTGTGTGATAACAATGTTCTTGTGTGGAAGTGTTTGTAGTAAAAGCTGTTTTGCACAGAAATTCATTGCAGCCGGCTTTGTTTTTTATGTTTATTTGTGAGTAGGTATTGTATGAATAACATAAGTCAACGTAGTTTTACACACACACACACACACTTTGTACTAAAGGTAAATCAAAATAATGATGTCACTGTCTAAGCAGAGGGATTTGTGCAACCCTATGGAATATAGTCGACACATGAGAAATGAGGTAATAATCAATATTTCAGAATAATTCAAACTCAGATATTGGTGTGTGATATCTGAGCTTTAATTATTTGACTACAAATCTCACCTCATAATACCTCCCAGTGATTATTTCCAGGATAAACTGAGATGCTCCCAAGCTGGCTTCTTAAAACTGACTAAATATTTAAAAAGAGCCAAAAGAGCCATTCTTTTGAACGGCTCTTTGAAAGGAACGGATCGCGAAGATCCGGATCCCCTCAAAGAGCCATAAATCCCATCACTAGAGCAGAGGTGCTTCTAAGAATTTCTCTGAATATGCTGAAAACACCAGAGTTTATATTGTTCAATCACAGGACATATGTTATTGATAAGACACACCCAACTCAGACCAAATGATGATGTAAAAACAAATAACACCACCTGGTCACATTTCCTTCTTGGCTTATCTAGCTGCTGTATCACAACTAGCAACCAAAAAAAAAAAATCTGTTTAACATTTTAAGGGTCAAGAGTCCAACTAAAGCAAACACTGACCACTACAATGGTAAGCAAATTATTTTATTTTTTTCATTCAGTGATTCGGTTTGTGAACTTTAGGTGTCTTCAATAACTATTTTGGGGGCATTACAACCTTTTGAACATGATGCCTTTATCATATCTATGTAAGCAACAAAAATGTGAATTTGTAAAAAGGCTGATGTCATGTGCATGCATATAATGTTTTTGAAGGGTGTTTCATGATCGCCAACTACTGGCCTGGCATGCATAACATAGTATTCTTTAGCATAGTGTTTTTTTGTTTGTTTGATTTTTGTCCAATGAAATCAATATTTTTATGTAAATTATACTTAATTTTTTTCATGTTATTCTACTCATTTTTAATGATTATTTCTACTTAATTAAAATGTGTTTAATTTAATTAATAATATTGCTTGTAAATTTTTGACACAATTTTACTGAATAAATACAGGGAAACACTTTTTACAGTGTAGTGTTGAAATTATGCAGCCAAGTGATGATATCTCAGATCATTATTTAGTTCTGTGTAAACTTCATATAGCCAAAATGGTAAATTCTACTTCTTTTTACAAGTATGGAAGAACCATCACTTCTACCACAAAAGACTGCTTTTTAAGTTATCTTCCTGATATATCCAAATTCCTTATCATATACAAAACCTCAGAGCAACTTGATGATATAACAGAAACTATGGACTCTCTTTTTTCTAGTAATTTAAATACAGTTGCTCCTTTATGCTTAAGGAAGGTTAAGGAAAACAGTTTGACACCATGGTATAATGAGCATACTCGCACCCTAAAGAGAGCAGCCCGAAAAATGGAGCGCAGTTGGAGGAAAACTAAACTAGAGGTATTTCGTTTTGTTTGGTGGGAAAGTAACTTATCCTCCACAAAAGCATTAAAAACTGCTAGATCCGATTACTTTTATTATCTTTTAGAAGAAGAAAAAAAAAAACATAACCCCAGGTATTTATTCAATACAGTGGCTAAATTCAACAAGTGTTGACATTTCCCAACACCACAGCAGTAATGACTTTATGAACTACTTTACTTCTAAAATCAATACTATTAGAGATAATATTGCAACCATTCAGCCGTCAGCTACAGTATCAAATCAGACAGTGCACTATAGACACCCTGAGTAGCACCTAGAAAGGACCTCTACTGCCCTGAAAGACAGCGGAAACCAGGACAACTAGAGCCCCAGATACAGATCCCCTGTAAAGACCTTGTCTCAGAGGAGCACCAGGACAAGACCACAGGAAACAGATGATTGTTCTGCACAATCTGAATTAACTGCAGGCTGGAATTGAACTACTGGTTTCGTCTGGTCAGAGGAGAACTGGCCCCCCAACTGAGCCTGGTTTCTCCCGAGGTTTTTTTCTCCATTCTGCCACCGATGGAGTTTTGGTTCCTTACCGCTGTCGCCTCTGGCTTGCTTAGTTGGGGTCACTTCATCTACAGCGATATCATTGACTTGATTGCAAATAAATGCACAGACACTATTTAACTGAACAGAGATGACATCACTGAATTCAATGATGAACTGCCTTTAACTATCATTTTGCATTAATGAATGTTGTTCAGTTGCTTTGACGCAATGTACTTTTTTTTTAAGCGCTATATAAATAAAGGTGACTTGACTTGACTTGACCCAAGGGAAGCTGGAGTTTCTTCTGTAGAGGGCTCTGAGAGCTGGATTGTTTCATTCATTCATTTTAATCAGACTAGTGATGTGAGAAAGGAAGTTTTCTGAATTGAATCAGCTTAACTAATTGCTCTGTAAAATGATACACTGGCTGCATCCAAAATAGTAGATGAAAAACTGAATGTGACAAATGTAGTATGTCCGAATTCACAGAACAAAATTCACTGGGATGACCGACGTATAACGGACAACATGGTACATCCAGATTACATTCATACTAAACACATTCATACTATATATAACATAATCGTTCTGCAGCCCCGAAGTAATGACTTATTCAGAAGAGTACCTACTCTAGAGAATATGAGAGCTCGGCTGCAGCCAATGTTCTGAACACCTGATGATGCTGCTGAGGACATCTGCTGCTCAAACACGTGTAAATACAGAGTAAAAACTCAGAACACAAGCTGCGGTACTACAATACAGTTTATTAAAAGGGCAATATACAATCTTTAAATACACTGAATAAGCAGAATACATAACACTTTACATACAATGAGGTTTTATAGGATTATATTAGTTTTCAGATGCACTTTTTTCTTGTAAATGAAGACTGTTTTTATACCAATTCATGAGGTATTTTTATGCTTTATCTCAAATAAAATTACAGCACATTTATGGCTCATCGTCTGCGAGTCTTTCTGGATAAAACCAATTGGTAAATACATTTCTGTAAATCAAGACGCTGCTGTCAATCATTCAGGGCTCCACCCACAGAGACAAAAAAGGCAGTGTCCCAAACACTACGGTTTTTCATGCTGAAAATAAATTAATAACTTAATAAGTTATATAGTTCAAATTCCTGGACAATATAAAAAGGAATTGAATTACTTGATCTTCAGAAGTAAATTATATTGTCTGCACCATATATTTAGTGAACAGACATTTGATATTCTAGGTAATGAGTGAAAACACTTACCATTGTATTCTCATACACAGGTTCAGTCATCTCAAACTCACAAGGTCTGGATACATTCATCTATGACAATAAAAAAAAAAAAAAAAAACAGTATGAAAAAAAAGTTATCAACATACAATAAATATTAGGTCACCTGTAATAATAATAATTACATAACGTTCACATCAACAGATTATAACAACAACTTACCGTAACATTCTCATATAAAGGATCAGTCGACTCAACATCAGATGCTGTATATATATCATTATCAGGTCTGAAATGATTCATCTTCAACATTAAAGAAATAGAGACAAAATTAGAGACAAAATAAATAACTAACAAATATAAACTCACTAAATAAATAAGGTCAGAACTCTTAGATATTTTATTTATTGATGAGAGCATTGATTACAAAAATAATTTTTGTCACCTGAGTTTCAAGTGTGTCTTTTTTCTTTTTCATCCTGCTTCTCCTTAAAAACAATAAATGTGTTACGTAAAATAAATAATATACTGTATTATAACAATGTTGGACTTGCATTTCTTGCATTTCTTCTGTGATACTATGTCCTTGGTCAAAACCAATTACCGTTTATTCCTAAGATTTTCCAACAAAATTAATATGTAAAAAAAGCTACCCTTACAACTCAATGTTTCCTTTACTGAAGGTAATATCGGTAAATTAAACACATATTACCAAATAAGCATTGTTAAGATAACTGCAGCTCCACAAATCACACCAACAGTTATGTGCAGTATCACCAGACGTCCTACAACAGAGACAAAAGAGTAAAATATCTGAACAGGTTCACTTCAGAAAGAGTAATATACATACAGTCAGGTTCATAAATATTGGGACATCGACACAATTCTAATCTTTTTGGCTCTATACACCACCACAATGGATTTGAAATGAAACGAACAAGATTTGCTTTAACTGCTTCTTCGATCATCCACCACAGTTGTTTTCCATGGTCTTTCGGGTAGTTTGGTGTTTGGAAAGCAACCAAAGAGATTTTTAAGGGAAAGAAGTGGAATGTTATGCAATGGCCAAGTCAATCACCTGACCTAAATTCGATTGAGCATGCATTTCACTTGCTGAAGACAAAACTGAAGGGAAAATGCCCCAAGAACAAGCAGGAACTGAAGACAGTTGCAGTAGAGGCCTGGCAGAGCATCACCAGGGATGAAACCCAGCGTACGCTGATGTCTAATTGATCTCCAGACTTCAGGCTGTAATTGACTGCAAAGGATTTGCAACCAAGTATTAAAAAATGAAAGTTTGATTTATGATTGTTAATCTGTCCCATAAAAAGTGGGATGTACATATACAAACTGTTGTAATTCCTACACCGTTCACCTGATTTAGATGTAAATACCCTCAAATTAAAGCTGAAAGTCTGCAGTTAAAGCACATCTTGTTCGTTTCATTTCAAATCCATTGTGGTGGTGTATAGAGCCAAAAAGATTAGAATTGTGTCGATGTCCCAATATTTATGGACCTGACTGTATATGGGCTGCTCTACCTTTAACAGTGACAGTAACAGCATCTGATCTCTGAGATCCATGTTGATTGTGAGCCTCACAGTAGAAGCGTCCACTCTGTAGTGCACTGAAACTCTGTCCAGATCCAACAGCTGAGCTTTGATTCTCCTTAAACCAGCTGAAGTTCAGAGCAGGAGGGTTTGAATCACTGCTGCAGATCAGAGTCACTGAATCTCCCTCCACTATTACACCTGATCCAGTTATAGACACCACTACATTTCTTGGAGCATCTGAAATAGAAAGAATTAAACATATCATCAATAATGACAAAACACACTGGAACTAGAGAACTATTGTCAGTTCTTGCACCAGTATTCACTTACACATCACATTCAGCATCACAGCATCAGAGTATTTCTCTCCATGTTCATTGATGGATCTACACTTGTATTCTCCACTGTGATCAGAGCTGATCTTTGAGATGTTGTAGATTCTTCCAGATCCTACAAACATTCCTCCTTTAAACCAGCTGAAGTTCAGAGCAGGAGGGATTGAATCACTGCTGCAGATCAGAGTCACTGAATCTCCCTCCACTTTTACAGATGGACTGATGGACACTGAGACGTTTTTTGGTGCATCTAAAGAGGACGAAAATTAAATGTAGTTCACCTAAACATAAACACATAAACTCAGAAAGTTAAAAATAACTAATGAGTCTGTACTCACAGGAGACATTGAGCTGAGCAGCAGGAGAGATGTAAGTGTGTCCATGTAGAGCACAGCTGTATCTGCCTGCATCCTCTCTTCTGACTGACTGCAGCAGGAGTTGATTGTTTCTGTCTCTTCTCTCAGTTAATGGCTGTGAGTTTCTGTAC